>NC_031973.2:16262451-16562451 GCF_001858045.2 Oreochromis niloticus
GTTGTTGAGTCTGGTTGCCGGAGTACAGGGTACACGCACGTCTAAAATCACCACCTGCGGATACACAGCGACGGTTTACATTTTAGAGCTTCTCTTAAATTGACTTTTCAATACAAAAAAAAAAAAAAAGAAGGAAAAAACGGTTAGATTGACATTTTCACTGTGCAGTTTCATGATCTGAGCATGAGGCCTTTAGATGGAGCAGCACTAACCTCCAAACTGTCCATCGCCATGGTAGCCAAGTAGTTGGGGTCCTGCTTGTTCCAGCAGAGCCGGAGCAACGGGTGATGCTGTGGGTCCTCGTAGATGATGGTGTTGTGTTCGAGGTGTCGGAGGTCAAACATGCGGACCGAGCCGTCCGCACCCACAGAGGCAAACAGATCCCTGCCCCCGCCTGCTCGACTGAACGAGATGTCATACACCTCCGATACAAGCAGACAGTGGCCCATATGAGTCCGTCACTCCAACATGTTTGTTTTAAAGGACAGTGGTTCAATAAAGTTTGATGGATCATCTCATAACTTTTACCTCTTTGTCATGAGCTATGAGCTGTGTTTTGACGTGACCCATCACCAAGTTGACGCTGCCCAGCACCTGTCCAGTCTCCAGCCCCCAGATTGTACAGGTGGTGTCTATACTGGAAGTACCTGCACAGAAAAAAAAAAACAAAAAAAAAAACATACAATCACAACATTTTTTATTTTCAGTTTCAATCATCGTAATTCAGTTTTATCAATTAAATGTAACAATTCTTGCCCTGAGGTTTTTACCTAACAAGTTTGGGTCCACCTCGTTCCAGTCAAAGGATGTGAGCGGTGCACAGAAATCTGAATCCTTGTCGCTGTTGAGCAGACACTCCAGACGGGTCTCTGTATCACTCACCTGCCAATCGACAAAACATCATTTTCTAAATTTAACTTCATCATGTGACCTAATACCATAGACAGTATAAAAGATGAATGTAGCCTTCAGGTCTGAAAAGTCAAGTCAAAGCGAATGAGCTTAAACTTGCATTGCTTTTTTATGACCAGAAGGGGGCGATACCTGTGGGTGTGCAAAAAAACTTCTGTATTCAGATCTTTCATTTTGGATGCGTGACAATGTATGGTCAAGTGAATAAGGGTCACAATAAGTCACACATCACTAGAGACTGGTCTAGAACTAACTTGCAACCATTGGTTGTGAGTAAAAATATCTACTTCCCAACCAGTTGGCAAGTGGTTGTTGGCAGTCAATGGAAAATCAATCCCTAGGAAAAATGTGTATTTCCCAACTGGTTGATAAAAACCTCCTTGCAGTTGCTTTGGTCACAGCAGACTGCCATGGTAATTTGCATGTAAGATGCTGACTTCTCTGCGAACACTCACCAACTACTTTCCTAGTAGTCTCAAGATCTTGATAAAAAGGCAACTGGACTTTTTAAGCACTTAAGACTAGGTGTAGGTTCTCAAGTCATCCTATAACCTGGATGACTGAAACCTACACACTCACCTAGCTGTAGTGGAAAATGCGACATAAATCGGAAACCTACAAAGTAACAACTATGCCTTTTGAACCACCTTGGCCGCAGTGATGAGGAATAACTCTCCTCAGTTTCCTGTTAGCTTTGCAGTTTTTCCAGCTTTACTATTGCTAGGTTAGTAGCTTGTAGACAAGTCAGCATCTTCCATGCAGACTGTTACTACCACAACAATCTACCAGTGACTAAAGCAATTGGAAGGAGGTTTGTGGTGGAGCACCTTCTTTCCAATCAGTTTCATTTAAAAACAGCCAACAACCCCCAAGAACAACTCAGCAAGGTGGGGAATATATACTGATTAGATCACATCCAATATGGTTGGCAAGACTTGAGCAATGTCTGTATGATGTCTCACAAGACTCCTCAGTAGAAGTGCATGGGAAACCGGCCCACTGCCAAGACCTCTGGCATTCGCTGGAATTTCTTAGTTATGATTACTGAATAGATTATAAGATACATAGCGCCTCTGTAGTGGTTCAGCCACCGAGCACTGATCTCACCCTCCAGAGTCTCAGGTAGTCTCCAATGGTGGCCATCAGGTCTGGGTAGGCTCCTATGGTGTCAGGTATCCACATGATCTTCGTGGTTGGGTATGGGTGGTCAAACATGTTTCGGCACACAAATTCTGAGTTGTCCTCATCCAGACCAACTATTTGAACCTGAGGAGACACAATAACAACTCACCTTGAGTGAGCCAGTGTAGTGTTACTCATCTGAACCAGAAACCTTACAGTACAATAAGTCAGCCAGTGATGTGACGGGTGGTGATGATTCTGGGGTGCAGAGCTGGGGGAAACTCAGTCCGGGATTCAGTTAAACGATATTTAAATATCTTTAAACTTTACCATTTGATCATTTTCATTAGCACTGATTAGAAGTGAATCGTGAACAGTTCTACAGAATTTTTAAGGGACATTCAAAGCACTTCTTTAGATGTTTGCTGCCTCCCCCCCATTCTCAAGGTGATCCCACACTGCTTTAACAATGCTGATAGCTCTCGGGAGGCCAATCCATGACTGATAGTTCTCCACTCAATGTTTTTTTTCTATTCAGGTATTCTTCATAAGAATACCTATTACACTTATTTTATTTTCAGTCCAGTTCTTGTGTAATCTGTCATATCTCAGCCTGTTTCCTTTACTTCTTGACAGCCACCCTTCCATTGAGATCATTTCTGATGATACTTCAAACAGTAGACTGAACAGCTGAAAGGCCAGATGCTTCTCTCCGGTCCTGTGGCAGATCTTTGCTGATTTCTTTTCTTTATTTCTTAAGCACATTACTTTCAGACACTCTTCATCTGCTCTAGATAGTTTTTTCTTAGTAATACCACTTCTTTTTTTGTTATTCACTTGTCCGGTGTGCTCACATTTTTTAAGGAAACACTACAAACAATGCCAAATTATGCCAGGTTTTTAGCTAACAGCTCTTTAGGAATCACTTTGTTGGTGCAAAAATGTCATTTAATGCCTGTGAAGCTGTTTCTTTGGAATTTTACAGAGATTCAAATTCAGAAAAGGGAACAAAAGTGATAATAATGGTCTAAAGACACCATTTAAAATTGGTTCTTATGTGCGGACAGAACACTGGTTCATCCCATGAGTCATGCGTTAGGCGTTTTTTAATGCTTAATTTATTTAGAGTTCAGCGTTAATTGGCTTAAACTAAAAAATAAATAAATAAAACATGGAAGAGGAAACACGGGAGTGGAAAAAGCAGCCAATTCCCAAAGAAACACTTAGAATGGCCTCAAGATCGCTAAAGAGCAATTTAAAAGATTACCCCCAAAAAGCAAAATATAAAAAAAAAAATATAAACGTGGTTAAAGTTTTTTTTTTTTTTTTAAACTCAGGACTAAATAATAAAACTAAACAATTGATGCGAACTTGTTTGCATCGACTGTTCGCATTAACACGTGGCCAGGTGTAGACAATGTATAGATTTCCGATAATATTCAGACATTTTCTATATTAAGCTGGGCTATTATAACAAATATGATATAAACAGCTACTTTTAGGTGACAAATGCCTGGAAAACCTACAAACAAAAGTAAAACTCCTCAGACCCGTCAAACGCATGATTGAGTGTAAGAACAACATCAGAATCACTGCCAGCGTCATGGGACAGGACGCCTTCCTTGAAGTTACCTTGTTATTGTACTCCTCCACAAAGCTACCAAGCGCCAGGCGGAAGCGTTTATCCGGCCGGACAGTCCAGTTCATAGCGTGAACCGTCCACGGCGCCTCGTATTTGTAGATTTCTTTAAGCTTTCCATGTAGCGACATATTTTTAAATCTACTTCAATAACCTCCGCTTAAGAAAACTAATTACCAACAGGAAAAGAGGACCTTGAACGCGTCGCACCACCGCCTACTCTACAAATCTAACTTGCTGTTTCTGCTAATATTAGCTGATTTCTACAGAAGTAAAGCAACTGTTGAGTCCGTATTATCGGACTGTTGTCCCGGCGGTAGAAACTACACGTTATGTACAAAAAAATCGGTTAAATGTGTCCAATTTAAAGCGCAGGTCTCCTGGAAGATGTTCATAATATGGCAGCAATGGCGGCAACCGGAGGACAAATGATGAGCGGCATGAAGGCTGCTTTCAAGGACCAACAAGAGTATTTGCAATTACTGTAGGAAAGAACAAAACAACTCAGAATGGAGTGTTTGGAGATAAGAGAGCTTTGATTCTCGGACGATTTAAGGGGGCAAGCAGGTAGTGCTGTTAACTATGTTGTCTTTTCATTTTTTGTACTCTTACATTACTGAAAAATAAGCAAGTTGGTCACATTAAAATATAGTCGTGTTCGAGTTGATAATAAAATGTAAATGACGTCTATCTCACTTTCTTGCTGTGGTTTTTCTCGGTGTTTTACGTTCCACTTTTGTTCATCTTAATTTTTTTTTCTACTCTTAATTTACTGTCTGTTGTATAGAAGGCTTTTATTTGACGCCAGAGTGGTAAGTTTACGAGAGGCAATGGAAGGCAGCACTGCAGAGGGAGTGCTGCACACCTGAGGAGCTGCAATATTTTAAGGTCAAATAAAAGAACTTCCTTAACAGAGCAGTTCCTTGAATGAACCTGGGGAAGCTATCTCCCATTTGCTGCTGTGATACCGACTTTACCAAAAGATCCAGATGTTTCTACGCCTCAACGAGCACATTAGTAATTTTCACCAGAACAAAATTTATTTTATTATTTGAAAGTGAACTTGGAGGACCCTTAACAGTATCCGTAGGATTATTTGTCAGCACTGACAGCATTGCTATTTTTTCCACCTGCTAACACCTGAAACATTTGTTTGCCCAGTCCTCATGCATGCTTCTGTGAGAGTTTACAAAACACTGTGTGCAAATTCTGATTATATTTGCATCACTTCCAAATACATTTGACATTTAGTATTTACTCAGCTCGTGGCTGGAATTTGTGATAGATCTGTGGTAGACCTATAGTTTTGATTAAAACCTTTGGTCGGCATCTGTTATAGATTATGGCTTTTAAAAAAATGGTTATTAGCCATGTCATTAGATGGGTTGCAATGAAAGAGAACATACAGTTCTCTGACTTTTCACATTCACTACACAACAGAAAGTAGTCTATTAAATACACATTTGTACTACTAGAAAAACTCAGTGGGATTTGGACAAGGGAGCTGCATTAAAAAAGGTATTCTTACAATGTAAATATAAATGTCAATATCAGGATTAGGGGTTGTTTTATAGGTTATCCTAACCTACCTATGCTTCTTCCATTGTGATTATACATTATTTGGAGTTAATACAATTATTTGTATTATGTGTTTTACATAGTAAAAACAGGAAGTGGATCTGGCTGGATCTGATAATTCTTTAATTATCAGATCCAGCCATCCATTTCCATAACTGCTTATCCAGCTCAGGGTAAAGGTTGTGTTGGAGTCACTGGCTGTCAGAGGGTGAAAAGTGAGGTATGCTCTTTATAGGTCACCAGTTCCTCACAGTCTAAATCAGGGGTGGGCAACTCCAGGCCTCAAGGGCCGGTGTCCTGCAGGTTTTAGATGTGCCCTTGCTCCAACACAGTAGATTTAAATAGCTAAATTACCTACTTAACATGTATTGAAGTTGTCCAGAGGCCTGGCAATGAACTAATCATTTGATTCAGGTGTGTTGACCCAGGGTGATATCTAAAACCTTTAGGACACCGGCCCTTGAGGCCTGGAGTTGCCCACCCCTGGTCTAAATGTACTCACTAGTTAAAAACGCTTGTATAGTGTTCTTCTTATCCTTTAAGATGACCAATTACAGCACTGCTCAGCTGTTCTGGTATGTATTTTAAGATCCTGAAAATCAGCTTTTAAATTAAAAAGAACAACATGGTGAATATATATAAAATACACAAAAAACACCATAAATCACTGTATCATGAATTTCTACCAGGAAGGTGTAATATGTTAGCATGCTGTACTAAACGAACATGGTGAACTTTGGTGCCAAAGAGGCCAACAAATTCACAAAACCGCAAGCAATTATTCACTTTATTGTTGTTATTGTTTTTGAATCATTATGCCAGCCCAACTATGTCTTTTGTCTTTCTGTCTATATCACCTGGGTGATGTAGCTTTGCTTTTTTCCCAAGATGATTTGCAAAACCTCCACTAACACCACATCATTAATTTGATGGATGCATAGCCACATTTACATGCAGCAGTTCCAAAACGTTTGATGCATTTGTCCAGGCAGCACATGTCACTAGAACTTCACTGCAAATACTTGTCAGACCTCTATCTCACTGATCTTTCATCTCTTTTGTCCACTGCTCGGCTCAGCAATGTTGCTAGCGATATATCCTCGATACAAGCGTGTGTCCAACAGCTCTGCTCCATCTGAATTTGTGTGGGAAAAGTTTGACTTTTCCCGGTGTGATGGTGTTGAATCGAACGTGTATGCTTGGGCTGTTTGTTCAATGCTGTGCTTTGTTTTTGGTTTTCCTGCCACTGTTGCAGTCCTCTGCGAGATGTTTAAAATATGCAGGAGAAGTACAGCGTTATCACCTAACGACTTTTTCATACTTAACCTCTCCACCATGGATGCTGTCTTCTTGGTTTTCATTCCACCTGGAATAATGAATCATTTCATTTGGATGTATTGGGACTTTGAAGCAGTTTGGAACAGTGTTTATGCCTTAAATTCATCTGGAAGACCGCTCCTGATGGCTTGTACCTGTCTTGACTGTTACCTGGCTGTGGTTCATCCAGTCGTTTACCATAAGAGGAAAGGTCTGGCTCCCAGGGTTGTGATTGCTGGCATTGTTTGGACTCTCACAATCGCATCTGGGATTGCATACTTTCTTGTCTACAAGTTGTACTACAGCATGTTTCCAGTTGTGGTATTTTTAATTGCCTTTGTAATAATTGTTGTCTGTGATGGTTTCATCATCCATACATTGAAAAAGTCTGGCCCTGGCAGAAACAACATCCACCCCCAGAAGCAAAGAGCCATTCAAACTGTCATCTTCAGCCTAGTCATGGTAGTCATCTCTTACCTTCCTCCAATACTTCTCTTTTTAATCGGGGGACCTCTGATGCCCAGTGACAAGATGTTCATATGTACTATTGGTATTCCTATTACAGTTACCTCCACTTTGGGATCTGTTGTCATGCCCCTACTCTACCTTTATAATGCTGGAAAATTGGATTTTTTAAAAGTTGGATGCTGCAAGTTGTAATTTAAGCATCGGTTATTTATTTCCACCCGTTCCTCTTGAAATGACAGAAGTAAAAAAACAGTCAAAACTACTAGCTGTATTTCTGTATATGTCTCCTGTTGTCGAATGTTTATAAGATTCTATAACTTCATATTTACAGGTCTTCTCTTTTATATAATTCTCTATGTGTGTTACATGTTTGATCTAATATTTGATTTGGGCCTATCGAAAAAAAAAGTTGGAATAACAAAACCATGCGAAAACAAACTTATACATATGCACAGTTAAGACCTGTGTTTGGGACCTGTGTGCTTTATCAGACGTTAATAATGAAATGAGAAAGGTTGTATTATGAACTTAAACTTAGAATAAAGTTGTAGAAGTGAGCTGATATATTCTTTTTTTTGAGCTGATATATTCTTTTTTTTGAGCTGATATATTCTTGATAACTGAGTTCCTCCACAGTAGAGAATAGGTGGGCAATAATGACTCTGATTAAGCAATTCAGGAGGTTTTTCTCCCGTTAGACCAATTACATAGAATAACTAGGCATGTTCTTCTGTTATTATACAGAGGGAAGGTGTTTTGAAATTTAATTTTGGTTATTATTTCTTTGCAAACAGCAGTTTTTAAATCAAGTGTGTCTGTCTATGCTGCTGTGTGTTTTAATATCTTGCTCAGCCACAGAGAATATAATTCTTTAACTGACAAATATTGGCATGCTAATGTAATAATAATAATAAGAAGAATATGAATAAGAATAATAATTGTTGTTATTATTATTATTATTATTATCATTATAATCTATCCACATATGAAGTGTGAACTTCGGCTCACTTTTTAATATATTACCTACAGGAAAAATATCTCAGCTCTTGCTCCAGCACTGATCCGCTGGGCACATCTTGTCTCTCTCTGTGGTCTTTAAAGCTCATGACCTCTGTCGTCATGATTTTTTTTAAATATGATTTGCAAAATTTCCACTGTCAGGAAATCATGACCCATGTTTAGACAGCAGTTTAAAGATGCATTTGACACGTCCAGGCAGCCCATTACAGTAAGACCTCAGCACAAATACCTTCATAAAACCTCAAAACAAGGTACAGTACTCATTTGTTTGCGTTTTTGTTTAATAATGAATATTTTTATGTATATTTTCCATTGTTTGCCAACCAAAGCGTAACCAAAGATGCTGAGTCTCAATACCTTTTGCACATTTGTTTGATTATACAAAGACTTCACATCACATTTTAGTTTTTTAGAATCCAAGTTGCTTGCTTACAGCATTTTTATGTGTTTTTGAGATTATCTACATATAAACTTGAAAAGAGATGCAGTGGTTTATTGAAATGCGCAGACATAAATGGAAATACAGTAGATAACGCATAAACAGAATTTCTACATTTGAAACAAGCTTGAAAGTCCATATTTGGTATCACCAGCATTACCTTCAACACAGCATGTACTCTCTTAGGCAAACTTTCTTGTCATTTCTTGAAGTAGTCTTCAGGAATGGGTCTCCAGGCTTCTTGAAGGACATCCAGAGCTCTTCTTTGGATGTTGGTCAAAGAAGGGCAACATCTGTTCTCTGTCAAGATGATCCCACACTGCTTCAAAAATGTGGAGTTCTGGACTCTGTGGAGGCCAGTCCATGACTGATAGTGTTGCACTGTCTTCTACTATCCAGCTATGCTTTTACTGCATTAGCAGTGTGTTTGGGATCCTTGTTTATGCTGACAAATGAAGCTGCTGCCAAGCATATGATTCCTAGACGACACTGCATAGTGGATCTAAGTCTGGTGGCATTTTTCTGTGTTCGTAATCCCATACCGATGATGATTTGAACCACAAATGTCAAATTTTTGTTCATCACGTCATTAGACCTATTGCCACTGATCTTCAGTCCAGTTCTTGTGTAATTTGGCAGACCTCAGGGTTTTCTCCCTCTTTACCTTCGTGAAGAAAGGCTTCATGACAGCCACCTGAGACCATTTCTTGGACAAAGAGTAGAATGATTAACTGAAGGTCCTGACAACTTTGGGGCATGCTCCTAATCAAACAACAGATGGTACTCTGGGGGATCTCCTCCTGGAAAAACCTGCAATATCGGACGACCCGAAACATGTCCCAGAAGTGTTGTGTTGGATTTAGATCAGGTGTGGGGCAGTCAATGGTATCAGTTCCTTTATCCTTTAGGAACTGCATGCATACTCTCACACCATGAGGCCAAGCAATGTTGTGCCACTGCACCAGTATAGGATCTGACAGTAGGTCCAAGGATTTCATCCATCAATACCCAGTGGCTATCAGGGTCTATGTGTCCCTCCATGAGTATGCCTTCCCAGACTGTCACTGACCCACCAGTAAACCGGTCATGCTGAATGATGTTACAGGCAAGTATAATGTTGTCACATGTGCTCAGGGAGATCCTCCTCTCATCTGTGAAAAGCACAGGGAACCAGTGGTGGACCAACCAATTCTGGTATTCTTGGGCAAATGGCAATTGGGCTCCACAGTGCTGGGCAGTGAGAATAGGATACACAAGAGGATGTTGGGCCCTCAGACCAACCTCATGAAATCTGTTTCTGATTATTTGGTCAGAGACATTCACACCAGTGGCCTGCTGGAGGTTATTTTGTGGGGCTCTGGCAGTGCTCTGTACAAAGCAGCTCTGTACCCAGTCTTGCTGATGGGTTAAGGACCGTCTACATCCCTGTTCAGCTTTCCTAGGGTAACTGTCTGTCTCCTGGAATCTCCTCCATGCTCTTGAGACTATGCTGGGAGACACAGCAAACCTTCTGCAGGGAGGGGTTGGACTACCTGAGCAACCTCTGCAGGTCCATGTATCTCCTCACACTACTAGTAGTGACACCGACACTAACACGCTGCTACTTATCTGAGGTCAATAAACAAGAGGTTTAACTTTAAGCCATACTCTGATTAAAAAGTGTTCCTTTATTTTATTTATTTATTTGAACTGTGTCTATATAGGAAATAATTGCTGTACTGTATATTTCAGGTCTTTTAGCCACTGTTCAGTAATGCTGCTTGGACTTCATCTTCGATACAAGCCTCCCACCAACAGCTCTGCCCTGGCTGGAGTTGAAACGTCTAACTTATCCTGTGATGGCACTGAACCGGCCTTTTATGCTTGGGATGTTGTCTCAGCACTGTGCTTTGTTTTTGGTTTTCCTTCCACTGTTGCCATCCTCTGGGAGATGTTTAAAATACACAGGAGAAAAAATCCATTCTCACCAAATGAGTTGTTCATACTCAACCTCTCGATCATGGATGTTATCTTCTTTGTCTTCCTTCCACCTGGAATACTAAATAACTTCATTTGGCTGGGGCGGGACTTCATGTCAGTTTGGCTCTGTGTTTATGCCTTAAATATGTGTGGGAGACCGCTCCTGATGGCTTGTACCTGTCTCGACTGTTACCTGGCTGTGGTTCATCCAGTTGCTTACCATAAGAGGAAAGGTCTGGCTCCCAGGGTTGTGATGGCTGGCATTGTTTGGACTCTCACAGTCGCCTCTGGGATTGCATACTCGCTTTTTTCAGATTTATATAACAGCATGCTTCCTGTTGTGACGTATCTAATTGCTGTTATCATAATTGTTATCTGTGATGGTTTTATTTTCTATACATTAATAAAGTCTGACTTAGGCAGAAACAGCATCAATCCCCAGAAAAAAAGGGCCATTCAGACTGTCATCTTCAGCCTGACCATGGTCATCATCTCTTACCTCCCTCCAGTAGTTCTTATCTCAGTTGAGGGGTACCTGATCAACAAATTGTCGATTCGTCAATGTATCTTAGACTATCTAGTTACCCTTTCATCCTCTTGGGGATCTGCTGTCATGCCTCTGCTTTACCTGTATAATATTGGGAAATTTGATTTTTTAAGGCTTGGATGGTGGAAGTTCTAATTGAAGCCACTTTTAATCATTTCTGCACCTATCACTTGTCAAATCAGTCCTGTAGAAGAAAACGTTTTCAAACAGTCAAAACAGCTCAGTTTACCGATAAGCCCTATTTTAGACTGGGGTTTTTTTTGTTTTGTTTTTTTGTCATGTGCACATTTAGATTACTGAAAGTGTCCAAGCCACCTCTATTCGGTGGGTTTCTGTGATTCTGTAAGGCTATATGTACTTTTTTTCTCTTCTATGTGGAAAAAAATGAAATAAAACAACAATAGAAACCAAATGAAGAAAGCTTTCATTTTCTTATACAACCCATTTTTGGAAAAGTTGGTACACTGTGTAAAATGTAAATAAGAACGATTTGCAAATCTTACAAACCCACACTTAATTCACAGTAGAACACAGAAACCATATCAAATGTTTAAACTGAGAAAATTAAGTATTTGTAGGACAGGAGGCATCATTTTTAGCATCAATTCATGTAACACATGGCCCTGTCATGTAAAAATGAAAGGTTTGCTTTTAAACCTTTTGTTTCATTGAAAGCACTAAAAGCAAGACAGACACTCTTCGTGTGAGCACAGAAGAGTTCAATCCATTTTAAACGAGCTTTGTCTCAGAGAAGACAGCTGGGTTTCTGGATCGAGTTCACATGTGGCTTCTGCTTTGCATGACAGAGCTTCAACTTCCATTTGCTGATAACACAGTGAACTGTATTCACAGCCAATGATTTCTGGAAGTGTTGCTGAGCCCATGCTGTGATTTCAATGACAGAATCAAGCCTGTTTTTAATGCAGCTGCAGCGGTCAAATATGTAATATAGAATTTTGGCTTTGTCCTTTGCACACAGGGATTTCTCCAGATTCTCAGATTCTTTTGATGATATTACCTAATGTCACTAATAAGACATTAAGGTTTCATAATTTTACATTCAGTAACATTATTCCAAATTTGTTCCACAATGTGTAGAGATAGTTTTAAGTAGACTAGCAAACCACTACTCATCTTTGCTTTAAGAAGCTCTGCCTAGCTAAGATGCTGTTACCAACCTGTTACCGAATAATTTCAAAAATGTTTCTCCAGCTTTTTTTAAAAGATATTTTAACAATGTATTTTCTCAGTTAAACATTTGAAATGTTCCATATGTTCCATTGTGGATACAATTGAGTTTTATGAGATTTGCAAATGATTGCATTCTGATCTTAAACAACACTTTACATAGTGACATTTTGGGAACCTGAACTTTTAATTGAATGTCGTTTTCATTAATACACTGCACATATACTTTATTATTAATTATAATAATAATAATAATAATGATAATAACCCAAGACTTTAGAACAAAGTTGTAGATGGTAAAACGGCAGCGAATCTAGGTAAAAACTGTCTGTAGTCTCTGCAGTCTTTGGTGACATAAAACCTTTATTAGCTTTTAGATGCAGATACTATCAGAGAAAAACAAACTCTAGAATCTCAGACTGAGATTTTAATCTGATAAACTGAATGAAAAAGTCCAATAAAGAGGTAAGAAAAAAGGTCCTGCTGCCATTTACAAGCCTATAGACTGGAAAACTTTGGGAAATCAAGAACTTATTTTCCATGATCGATTTACATGAGCTTCATCGGGTGAATGATCACGTTACAAATGTAAATGTTGAAGGCAGGCAGGTCATCTTTCATGACACTCATCTTCACACAGGTGTGCAGGTATAAGCAAACATCGTTTTCATAACTCAGTGCAGAAGTCGTAGGAAACAATAACATGTTAAGTAATGTGAAAATTGTGGGGAAAATTGTATGTATTTGCATTATTCAAATATACGAGCGAAACCAAAGGTGCATTTCTCCAGTTTACAACAAAGTACATCCATATGTTTATATATATTTATATATAGATATATATTTAAAAAATGGAATATAGTTGTAACAATGTGAAAAGTAATAATGTAAAATTAACAAGAGGCATCAAAAGCTATATGTGATATATGTGTTTTATGTCTGTGAGCAGTGGAGAGAAATAACTTTTCTCGTTCTTTCAAACAGTCTGGATGATACATGCATTGAGTGCACTAAGATGGAACAACTCCAGTTATTTTTTCTGTCTGTGCAATCAACTACAAATGCATAAAATGATATTTTATATTATATATTATCTGCTGAATTACTATTCTGCTTCATTCTTCTGCCATTTTTCAAGCAACTTCTATTTTTAATCCTTTATTTTCTGCTTTAATAATTTTAAAATGATTAAATATAAAATAAATCTGTTCTGCTTTTATCGCACCAGACCTGTACTACACCTTTATATATGCAAATCCTTCCTAACAGCAAAGATTATTCAACCTCCCCAGATTGCCCAAATACAGCAAAGGCATGACTGCACTCCCTGCAGTCGGGATGATCAAGATGGGCATTGCTAAGACGCACTCGTATTCGTTGTCATCTGTGACAATGAAATGCCCAAAGACGTACAGCAGCACTGGGGGGAAATATGAGGTGATGGTCATGACCATGCTGTTGGTGATGATCTGGAGAGCCTTCTTCTTCCTGGGATGGAGGTCTCCCCCTCTGCGGTAGGACTTCTTCAGGGTCCAGAGGATGGAAGCATCACAGATTACAATTATGGGGAGCGCAATGATGTACACAAACGTGGCCCATGCACTGTGATTTAGATCTTTATCAACTATGGACATGGACCCTTGAACCATGGTAGCAGTCCACACAGCAGCAGCCATAAGGACCCGGGGAGTCAGACTCTTCTTTGTGCTGTAGGCGATGGGATGGAACACAGCCATGTAGCAGTCCAGACAGATGCATGCTGTTAGAAGAGGTCGTCCAGCCAGGTTTAGAGCATAGAGAAAACTGATGAAGCTCTGGAAAGACATGATGCGCCAGAGGAGGAAGTTAGTCAGGCCAAGTGGGACAAAAAATAGGAAGACCAGGTCCATGACGGTGAGGTTGATCATGAAAACATCGTTGGGGGTGATCGAGGTTCCAGCTCTGTGTCTCTGAAACAGCTCCCAGAGAACAGCAGCACATGCAGGAAATCCAACCAGAGAGAAGAGAGCGCTGAAAAACGCCCAGACTATAATACCTGGTGTTACGTGTCCGCAGTGTCCCCACTTGTTCTCCAAAGGCTCGCTGGAGTTGAAGGTTAGATTCTGAGAGAGCATTTTGAAGCAGTAAGAGGGCTCACTGATCGTCTGCGCCTGAAATGAAACAGAAATGAATGAGATTCTCCCGAGGAAACAAAAATTTGAAGAGGCTTGCTTTTCCAGTTTCAAAGTCATCTTACCTTCACGATGCGTTCTTATTTTTGGGTAGGATTTTGTGTTGATGCACACAATTTGTTTCTCCTATGAAACTGCTTATTTGAATATGCAAGTGACAGCGAGGATCATTTTTCAAACTTGGCATGGACTGATTTATTATTTTTTTAAGTGACTAATCAGCTGATCTTAGGTCCTGCAGTTATTAGAGGAACTAGTTTTCTAGTTTTCTATTTATTAATAAATAGTTTTCTATTTATTATTTATTAACCAGCAACAAGAGTAAATGCTCTGGCTACCTTTAAAAAAAAAAGAAGCTTTCTTTCACATGGTATAGTTAAAGGTCAGAAGTCAGGGGGTGTGACCTACCTAGGAGACTACTTTAAATAACTATTCTTCATTATTCGTCCATGGATACAGTGGCTTTTGTGCCAGTGACACAGCTCATGTCGGTCAAACTTAATCAACTTTTCTCGAGAGATCAAAGTTGGATAAGATGTAGCAGGTTAAAAAATCATTTTGTGAACGAGTCAAAGCTGATGCACAATAAAAGCATTTTCACAAAGAACAAATGTAATATAACAAGAAATAATATATTATTTTTAAAAAGCAGTAAAGCGGGCGTTCCTGAAGCTACAGTGAGGTTTTTATATGTTTACATCTCTTTAAGAGACTATACTTTGTCCATGTTTAATGATTCCTGTTGGTAGAAGACCTGCAGAAAGTGGTTGCAACATGAAGCCATTTAACTTTCTACCTCAATGGTACATTTTAGGTAGAGTTTCCTGATTATACTTATAAGGTTAAATTAACAATGAGAATAAAACTACTGCTATTAAAGCCAAAACAATGCTTCTAGCATGTTTTCTCTTAAGGGTTTATATATTACTTGACCATCTTCCCAGTTACTTTGTGCTGAGAAATGATTAACTGCTTGGATTATGTTCACAGGTAATATATTACTGTATTAATATAACACTACAGAGTAGGAGCAAAGTTACAAGAGGGTAAATTATAGACTGAATTATAACAACAACTAAAGACTGCTCAAGAAATTTGAAGATCAACAAACAAAACTATGAATGTCACGTCCAAAAAAATATAGTAAGATCTGGGATTAGGACACGCCTGATCCAGACCTAACTATAGGTGTATGAAAAAGAAAATTTTAAGCCTAATCTTAAAAGTAGAGAAGGTGTCTGTCTCCTGAATCCAAAATGGGAGCTGGAGAATAATAGAGAAAATGGGTGAGCCGATCTATTACTATGGAGCAGAAAGATTTGGAACAAAACAGCTGAGAAAGAAGGTTAGGGTTAGGGTTAGGGTTAGGAAACACTGATGCTACTCGAGTCCAGAAGACACAAGAAATTGAACATATTATGAAGAAAAGATGGTAGCTGAGAAAACAATGGAAGAAATCTTAAGTGGAGAAGAGAGAAGCCATTGTCCTCCTCTATGCAGATCTTAAGGGTTCCCTAGTAGCAAGTCAGAGGAATTGCTACTAGGGAACCCTGAGAACCTAATGCAAGAGGAAGGAGAAGGCAAGAATCTCCAGCTACAGTGCCCACTCGGGTTTGCCTTTTCACAAAAGAAAAGAGCAGGGAGGTACCTTCTGACATACCACCGATAACATCTGATGGATGATAGTTCCCCGTGGTGCAGCAAGGATAAGAGGGCTATAAGCTTCAGTTCCAACAAAGAATCGATCCATCTCCAGGTCAAAGGTCAAACCCTTATCTACCCCAGTGACATGTCTTGTTTCATTAAATTAAAAAAAAAAAAAAAAAAAAAAAAAAAATTACATAAATAAAAAATGTTCTACAAACATATCCTACAGACTGATTTAGCACACTGTGGTGCACCAAAACCAAAAACTAGCTTACAGTCAGTATCATCAGTGTGCCAAATGAGCTTCCACCAATTTCCCAGATTGCTCTAAGAATCTAGGAAAAGTTGGTATCAAGAAACTTTTAAATAAATCAAATAAAAATGGAAGAATTACATATGTATAAACCAGACAGTCAGGGTAGACTTCAGTGTGTAACAGCCTTGTTTTTTCTTTGCCACAACATATGCAAAGTTTCCTGAAGGCAAAATCATGCCATAAAGTGTGAACAAAATGCTTCCATTTCCTCAACATAGCCAGGAAAAAGGAAAGTCACTAAAGAAACATTTAATATAAATGTTTTTGCATTTTGCCAGGTGATGGTCATCAGCTCATAAGTAACTGCACTATATCTCATGCATAAACATCTTACCTTACCATCGTGTTTTAGTTTTGGCCGTAAGCTCAGCAGTAAAAGTCCAAAATGCAGACCTCAGGTACAGTATGCCACTTTTGCTTTAGACAGCTCACATTTACATTACTATTCAGTTTTTTAATGCTCTGATTTGTCCAAATTAAACCCTGTCCCCGTGGGTCTCAAAAGCAGCTCCACTCCCCACCACCAGGTGGCAGGAACAGCTTGTGTGAATAACATTCAGTATTTCTAGAGCTGATCATTAGATAAATGTAATGCATTCAATGTTTCAACAGAAGGATTAATGTTATATATAATGTATAATACATAATGTTATAGTTAGTAGTTATAGTTGTCGGTTCAGATTGTACAGTTCATTATCGTTTCCATAAATAAACTGGATACAGAGGAGACTCGTTTTTCACTCAAAATGTTTTATTGTTTCGACTTACGCAAACATTTCCATATAAAAATGACCATTTCTTCTTGAAATAACTTTGCTCTGCTCCCTGCCCACAGCAGAGCATTAGTGTATTCAAATTAGCTACCACTGATTTACTGACCAACAGAAAGATCAATCTGCTTAAATGCAAAGTACAAAAGATATATTTCTCTCCAAATGTATATATTGATACAGATATTTAACTTTACAGAACCTTCAGCACACTCTGGTTAGTTAGCTGTTCCTTCCTTTCTGGTTAACCTGTCAATGAAACATGCAGGTTCTTGCGTCAGCTGCACTGGATACTTATCAACAGGCTTTAAGTTGATGCCTAACACGACTATAAAAACAGGCAGAGGCCCAAATTTTCTTTTGTGCCTTTTCTTCCTGTTAAAGGGGAGTTTTTCCTCCCCACTGTCGCCAAATACTTGCTCATAGGGGTTTGTCTGATTTTCAAGGTTTTCTCTGTATTGTTGTCGAGTCTTTACCAAAGCTGCACTTTGAGGCAACTGCTGTTGCCATTTGGTGCTATACGTTTAGCTTTTTCCAATCAGAAAAGGAACTATGACTAAAAGCTTTGAGGCACGACTTTCGACATTCACCTCGCCATCCAAGAGATTCTGCAGTCGGGTTTAGGCTGCACGAGTCATCCAGATACAGTTCATTATTTATGATTGCCATCGTTGTGGTTTAACGGCAACCAGATAAATAATACATTCATAAACAAGGAAGGAACATCTGTGAGCGGTGCTATCACATGATTACGGCTTGGTAAAAAACAAACAAACAAAAACATATTCTCCTGTTTTTACAGGATTTTTTGTTTTAATATCTAAAATAAACACAAATTCTTTCCAAATCTTCCAGAAAGTCCATAAATTTTCTTCTGGTTATGGAATTCTGCTTGTGGTGGGGCCTGCAGCCTATCCTGACTGTCGTAGCGGAGTACACCCTGGACAGGTCGCCACAGGTTACAATCTCCACAGCAGCTGGGGTAGACTCCAGCCCTCCTTAAAAATCTGAACTGTATACAAATGTATACATCAATGTTTACATCAAGTTTACAAAAATACAACAGGATCAATGATCCTAATAAACCTTAATCAGCTCTTTTAGTGGAGATATGAGGTTTCCACATGACCGCAATGACACCTATGAAGGTTTTCATTCCAAAACACCACACTGTATATCCACATTATAATAAATGACAAAAAATAAAATAAAAACCTCGCTCAAAACTGTAATTCTAAATCAGGTTAGTGTAATATGATAGCTAAGGGTTTTAAAACAAATCCAGTATGTACATTTTTATGTGTGTGTAAGAAACTGTAGTTTAAAAATCAGGCATAATATTTATAAAGATCTTATTGTGGAACAAAACTCTTCACAACCCGTATGAGAACGTCAAAATAAAAGACAAAAACCAAAACTGCAAAGACTTTCAGAGTAAAACTGACATGAATGAGGGGGCTGCGCTCATTTCAGCACAAAGTCCCACTGATGTCGTGCTCCAGCCATTATGTGGACAATTTATACATCTGAAAAGAGCCTCAAACTCAGTAGTAGTTGTAAGGTGGATGCAAAGCTGCGGTTTGGTTTAGTATGCTAGACAGAGAAGGAAAAAAAAAAAAAAAAAAGAGAGGCCTGGCCTGCTTGTTTCAAGACCGCTCCAGGATTACAAGCCTCAGTGAACCACTACAACTCCTTTCTTTTCAAACATCGCCGCTCTGGGTGCGCGAGTTCGGAGAGCGATGACTTTCCGACGACGACCCGAGGGTCAGACAATGACTCCATTGACTCAGTTTGACACCCCACTCCACCCCCACCTCCTCAACCCAACACCAGTTAACATGAAGAAAAAAATCTTGCTTATTATTAACTGGGATGTCAGTGTGTTCTCAGTGAGTGGAATTTGAGCCATGCATTGATTATTCAAAAGCAACGCCTCCTCAGAATCCACTCCAGTGTCTAGTGGATTGCTTGTACACACACACACACAAATATAGGCTATGTCTATATCTTATGCAGATTCTTCACTTCTTGTGGGATATATTTACTGATAGCTTTCTTGCACAGTGAAAAGCCACTAAAACCTCTAAAGGCTTACTGCGCTTGGCGGGTGCACACAGAGTTGTCTGACATGTACACAGTGTGTTCTTTTTATGACTTAAAAGTCAGTAGTTCTCCATATTTCTCAGAAAAACTAAAATCCCTGAACAGTTAACCACTTATTCCCATTTTTTTAGACATTTCTGCAGCTTAAAAATGTCTCCTCGTACCTCAATAGCTGATGACTCGTACCACAAAGTAGCTACAGCCACGGTCACCAACAACCACATACATCAGTGCGGCACAATGCCTCTGTCTTCTCCATACAGGATGCCTTTCTTTCAGGGAGCACGTCTACAGGCCAGATGGGCTGCAGGGCCTTCTCTGTCCAAAACAAAATGGCTTTGAGAGTGCTGGAGACCCCCGTCAGGTCTGCGGGAAACTGACCAGAATACTAAGCATCATCTTCAACGCACATCATGGCTCACTTTGTCAAAAGTGTTATACATCTTTCTTCACTGTTCAGCTGCACTGAGTAGCATATCCACAGGGAACTGAAGGAAATGCACAAAAATAAAAAAGCTTCACATATAGTGGAAAATCTACGGATATTAAACAACTTAAAAGAAGATGATCATAAAAAATAATCATGATAACCTTCTTGAACTCTTTTGTTTATGGTGTTATTTACAGAAGAAGAGAAAACTTCTTTTTGGCAGTTAACAGTCACAGATTGTTTAGAGGAAGACATGAATACAAATGGTGCCACAGGCACCACTTGAATGCTACACTGTGTTGAGTCCATGCGTGTTACAACTGGGTACTAATAACGTGGCATTTAGGGACAACCTCGATCAGTTCGGATGCCGCTGCTTCTCCAGACAGAGTGAGAAGATTCCAGTTGCACGTTCTCAGCTCCGAAACACACATCCCGCTTATTTTTGCTATGTAAATGTTCATCTTCCCACTCTCCAATTTCCCTCAGTGAGACTCCGTCTGCGTCTCCTTTTTAGTCTCATTGTCCCTGTCCTCAAGTATGCCCACTCCAAGTGTCTGCTAATCCTAAGTATTCTGGATTTTCTGCAGTCGGTGTCACAAAACCGTTCATATGTCTGGTTACTCCTCCGTTGCTTTCCAGTCCTGTGGGGCCGTCCCCCGCCACAGCCCCGGGAATCGCTTTGGGTCCAAGGTCCAGATAGTATGGGTTGTCAAAGGCCGGAGAGGTGGAGTTCACTGGGATCAAATACCCTGGGTTTTCCACACTGTGACCTGAACTTAGGCCGTTAGGAAGGCGGCGGTCTATTCTGGATTTTCGAGGCAGTGTGCTGGGCCGCTCAGGGAACCCTGGCCTGAGATCCTGAATTTCCTGGTTGACGTACTCTGAGAAGGTGAATAGAAGAAGAAAAGTCAGAACACAATCGGAGTTACGGATATTTCGTTCTTTAAGAAGACCACCGACTCACCTGGCAGGGGATGATTTTGAATGGCGTGACTCCGCCGGGGTAGTGAGTGGTGAAGATAAGGATGGGGAAAACCATTACACCCATCAGTTTCTAGGTCATCCTTGCTCCCGTTGGGGAAGGTGGGGTCTTTGCTGTAGCGTCCGGGGCTGGCTGGTGCCAAGGAGTGGCCGTCTGTAGGTGCATCCAGGAAGACAGAGTCAGACTGACCTCCAGCTGAGGTGCTGCGAGCCAGCATTGGATACTGAGGCCACACACTGTTAGAGGCGCTTGCTGCCATCGGTGAGGTTGGGTACTGGGTGTGGCTGATTCCAGTCAGGGAGGAGTGAAGGTTCCGAGGCCCAGCAGTGTTGGAAGGGTCCATATCTAAGCTATGATCTCTGCTCTGCTGGAAAGAAAAGAAAACCACCTTTTAAGATATTGGGAATGTACGACATGACAGCATGTTAACAGAAAGAGTCGCACTCTCACACAGTATCATGTACCTGTTGCTCATATAATATATATAAATCCTCAAATATATGTTCATATCTGTTTAAACATTTATTAAACAGATAATTCATGAGTTCTTTCAAACACACAGACATTAAAGCAGGACTCTCAATTCTTATTTCACACATGCTGAATGATGGACATTCTCTTAAAAACTCAGCTTCTCATCTGTCACTCCAGATTAAATTAGGAAAATTATCTTAGACTGATCTGATCTGGGGGTGGGGATTTCCCAACCCTCTGGTCTGCGTGTCCCTGCCTCTGCTAAATTATTTTTATCCCCAGTGGGGATAATAATGTATCTTTCCCCAGTTAAGAAAGCCAGTGGTAGCGCATGTCCATTTTTAAGTCAAAAACCAAATGCTGTTTTAAAGTGAAAACTACCACTAACGAAATAAAACAGAAATCAATCAGATAAAGAGAGCTTTTACAGGAGACTCACAAAAAAGCAATCCTAGAAATATTTCGACTTTGCATCAGCCGCTTGATCCCACGATTACTGACAGAGGCGAGTTACAGTTTCTAATTTTAATAGCTAGAAACCGTCGCTATAAAAGGCGTCTTTGTATAATGTTACAAGCAACAGAGAACCAGCCACAATGCTGCATGAATATAGGACACCTACCCTTAAAGTTATTCACTACATTAATTTGGAACCTGCGGTACACTTTGCTGCAGAACACATAATCCAGTCAATTTCAGATATTTATTAACTCGATTAACTCGAAAGTCTGCGACTGACACACTGCAGATGGAGTGTTGCAAGAAAGCCGAAAAAGTCATCAACGCGGATTGTTTTCTCAGTCTGACATGCAAAAAATTTACTGCAACAAGATATAGCGCTGGTGAAAGTTGAGATTTAATAGAAATATGGAAATTTAAGTGGAAGAGGCTCTATCAAGTAAAACTAACATATGCTTGAAGGTATTCACGCAAAGGGCCAACACGTACAACTGCCATCACATAACAGGTAAATTCTGACCCTGTATGACTGGTGTCTGGATAGCCCATTGGCCTGGGGCTCGTCCCCTTTCCTTATATTTGGCACCAGGTACTCCTCAGGATCCATCATTTCCCCAATATTTTCATCTTCCCTCAGAAGCATCCTGTAAAACTCGCTGTCCACTGGGCTGCACTTGCTCATCTCTTCATCATTCTGAAAGACAATGAAAGAACAACATGGATTAAAAAACAAACAAAACAAAAAAACCGGACACTCTAAGAATGTACGTCTTTATTAATCTGGATAGCATTAAAAGTTTCACTTTTTGAAAGGTAACAACATCAAAAAAGTAGCAATTTTTGATAAATAATTTTATAGTATGAACACAATAACTATCAGTCTCTCTCACACTCACACACACAGTAAAACACTAACAGCATGAGTCACACATTTACATACCTGAATAACTACATAGCGAGGTGGATCTCTAGCCATGGCACTAAAATCATTGACCAGGCCTTTGAATCTCGGCCTGCTCTCAGGATCAATCATCCAACCTGCCAACCAAACAATGGTTAACTCAACACTTCAAGAACATTAAATCCTTTGACAGACGGGGAAATAAACTACAACATGTATAAAAGTCAGATTCATTTGCAGTTTTTGTATTAACCAGGAAATACATGAAATGCTTAAATCTTGACAACATCACAACATAGACAAAATGTGAAAATCTCTGCTGCAGTGAGAGGTACTGACATTTGACCATGATCATGTAGACATCAATGGTGCAGATAAGGGGTTGGGGAAGCCGCTCGCCCCCCTCTAAAACCTCTGGGATATCTCTTGCTGGAATCGTGTCGTAGGGCTTAGAGCCAAATGTCATCAGCTCCCAAACAGTTACCCCTGCAATTAAAATACAACACCGCAACATTTACTCTAAAATACAACAACAACAACAACAACAAAAAAATCCCATCACCTATAAGGATTTAAAACAACTTTTCTGTGCATGAAGTTAGTTTTAAGACCATTAGGCATTCAAGAAAAACAGAAAAACTATAGAAACACTTAACTCTAAATGTTTTAAGAAATATATTTATGGTTAAAATTTAAGTTAAACAGTTTGCTGTTAAGCTTAGTCTATGGGTGAGACCATCATTCAATCATACAAGAACCCCTCTTGGCCAGTCTCAACTGGATTTATGCATAAAAGATACTGTGACATCATGCGCTGGTGCATGACAATTTCAGGATAGATCTAACTGTTGTGATTGACACCTTGTTAGCCAATGAGTGTACCTTCACACCACCGACAAGCCGCCATAAAGCATGACGAAGATCAATTCAATTCTATTTTATTTATATAGGGCCAAAACATAACAGCAGTTGTGTCAAGGCGCTTAAGACAAGTGTTATTATTTTTATTTAATGTAGCATGTAGCAAAATGCTACTCTACAACAGTCTTTGTTGGTTTCCCACTCCTTTATGCTAACGTAACTAGCTGGATTTAAAATGGAAGTTAGGCTATTTAGCACTACTTAGCATTAAACTGTAATAACTAGCTGTATGTAAACGTTAGTCGAGAAGCTGGGTCCATGGGAATTAGTACTGTTGTGGGGGGCCGCGCCAACTGGGTTCTCCACAACAGCCCCAATTTCTCATGTAGCCCCTTGACAAAATTATTGCCTAGCCTTTTTCGCTTTATACTGTCCGTGGGCAAAATCCTTAGCTGGCCAACAAGGAATGGAATCTTTGGAGAGGACCTAGCTTAGTAACGGAAAAAACGTTATGTTCTTTATGTCTTAACAGACATTCATGCCAAATGCATTTTTTGTGAGCCTCTATCAGCTAATTTGGATCCTTTTAATCCATTACAAAATCACAAATTGTTAAACAAAAGCCATCTACATGAAACAGTGCCAAGACTGGCCAATGGAAATGCTTCTTACATCTCTAAGCATACACTAGTCCCACCCACGTGATTCTGCTCACACAGCAAACAACATTTCTGGATTCACGTTTTAAACAAAATCTTACTTTACTTGCAAATCTATTTTGCTTCATAATTACAATTCAGTGTATTTGATAAGATTTTTCTGATTATTTATTCCTAAGAAAAAGATCAATTTAGAATTCCTAGCCCTGGTTGATGCCTACCGTAGCTCCACACATCACTCTGGTGAGTAAACCTCCTGTGCAGGATAGACTCCAAGGCCATCCATTTGATTGGCACCTGGAAAAACAGATTTCCAGAGAATTTTTAAATAAACGCAACCCTTAACGCCCACAGAGAACATGCTCTGCAAGTCACAACTTCCTTCTCACCTTCCCTCCATCGGCGTGATACTCAGTCTCGTCTATATCAAGCAGACGCGCCAGACCAAAGTCAGTGATCTTCACGTGATTGGGGTTCTTCACCAGGACATTGCGGGCTGCCAAATCTCTGTGGACCAAACGGACCTCCTCCAGATAACTCATCCCCTACACCAACACACACATACACACACACACAGATCCATCACCCTACACGTGTCCACAAATAAACTGGAACCACCGCAAATATGAAAAGACAAGTAAGATAAGAGAGAACTGAACAAAATATACTTCCGCTTATATCACTGCAAGTGGTCACACAAGTACAAGCACGAAAACAGAAATGCAACACCTCGTTTCCTGTTTTTGTACCTTGGCAATCTGGACACACCAGTTGAGTAGGAACTGCGAACCAATGCGGTCCTTGTTCTCTCTGACGTAGTCAAGGAGGCAGCCGTACGGCATCAGCTGAGTGACCAGCTGCACAGTGGAGGTGAGACAAATCCCCAGGAGACGACACACGTACGGGCTGGCGACGCCCGCCATCACATACGCCTCCTGGAAGCAGAGAGAGCAGATGTATTGAGCGTGTGAACTTCATTTCTGTCCACTGTAACTCCTCATGATTTTCTGCCTGGCTTATACTCACATCGAGGATTTCTTTGTTGGCTTTTGGTGAGGTGTTCTCACGCAAAACCTTAATGGCCACTGGGATTTTCACATTTTCCCCATCAGGAGCCCAAATTCCCTGAAACAGTGATCAGAATCATCTCGAACAAAGCTCACCACCCTCTGAACAAACAGCACATAACGTGGTTATGGATGTGCGTGATGACCATACCTTGTAAACAGTGCCAAAGGCCCCCGAACCCAGCACCCTGAGTTTTTTCAGCTCGGTCTCTTTCAATATACGCATCTGAGCTTGATTGGGTGAAGCACCACTCGGCGTTAAAGGCTCCACCAGCTGCACGTGAAGGAGGAAAATAACAGATAAAGACTGCACGCTAAAGCAAAACACACATTTTAATTTGGCACGTCGTCCCTCACCTCGTGCTCCTGCAGGATCCTCCTCATTGTCTCCTTCCTCTTTAGCTTCTTCTGTCTCCTCAAGTAAAAGACCAGCAGAGCCAGCAGGATAATGAAGAGCACCACCCCACCCACTGCAGCCGCGATAGACGTGCCAGGTCTACACAGACACAGAAAGTTTAATGCTGCGCCCATCCATAAAAATCAAAGCTCAATTTGTAACAGCTCCCAGAAAAGCTAACTGAAATAAGTTGTTTAGTGCGCTCACCCTGTCCTGGTATCAATGGGGCAGCCTCGCTCATCCTTCACAGTGCAGCTGAAAGAGAAAAGCACCGTCTGTGAAGTCAGTGTCACTGCGTGCTTGTGTATGTGTGTGACTTTGGGCTTAAATGTGGCGTCACTCACGGTGGCGTGCAGTTGGTCTTGCATGGCAGACAGTGTCCCGTGGCGTTGCTGTATTTCCACACAGTATGCAGATCGCCCTTCACGCCACTGGGACACCGATCCACGCAATTTTCGCCATCCTGGAAGTTCCGACACTCTGTGCAATGTTGAGCACCCTGAGATGCAAACAAATATTTAACAATGTTTATTTTTTTTATTTAACATAAAAAAATAACAAAGAGTTTCTACAGCCCAGTGTGACATCTACATCTACATGTACTCATTATAAATAGCGTAACTCCCTGTGTAAAAATGCTTCAGTAATCTCAGCTCTGCAATGCACCATCAAAAACAAGATATGCAATGAGAATATGCATCCTGCAGTGATGCCACATGCAATTTAAGAAAAGCGAAAAAGGAAAACCCAACCTCATAAACTTGTATTTAATCATACAAACAACAGATCTCTGGGTTAAACTGTCATATGCAAGTACTTTTGAGCTCCAAATGGGGGTTTAAGGAGTTAGAAATCCTATCTAGCCATATGACACTTTGGTCTATGTTTCTTACCGGCCCGTGGCAGGACTCTGAGCCATTGAGGGGTCGACACTGTGGATCACAGGCAACACACTTAGACCCATCTATGTATTCACGTACGGGCCTGCAAAGCGAGCACAAGACGCATGTAAGGTAACATCCCAGAGTTAAATAAAATGCATTTATCTTAAGCATCTGACACCATCCCGAGAAGACACAACTTCAGAAACAAGGAGCCAGCTGCAAGTAACCCGATGAGCTCAATGGCATTTCTTCTTCTATGGACAATCGTGAAGTATCGTATGAACTTTTACCAACTTTCTGCAAACATCACCCTCGTGTTGGAGCGTAAATTTCAGAGTCCAGGATACAATTTCTATCACAGATTCACAATAATTACATTTTTAACTTTTTTTCTGCTTTACATTGAAGAAAAACATTAAACATGTTAATTTAACACCTAGATAGAAAGTAAAATTGCATATGTATGAATTTCCGAATATTCCATGTATTACTGCTTTTTTTAATATAAGCATTTACATGTTATAGAGCAATATACAGGGCACACCACTCACTCCATACTACGGTGACTTCAGAAGTAGTTACGGCAATGATGACTTTAATCAGTTAGATTTGTTAATCTTTTTATTTAGAAACTCTATGAAACTAAACACATAACATTTCTACTTTCCTTGTTAGGTTATGGTTGCGATGACTAAATTCAAGCTACAGTTAGTTGATCATTTTTAAATCCGATCCGAATCAAGGCAAAATAGGCGAGAGAGCAGGGTATGACTTTGCATTTGGCTGCATTCTAAATAAAAAAATCACTAGCTTAATTTGTAGTGTATTATAATAATAATCTCTGTTGTTTGAGTCTTACTAAAAGGCACTGTAATTAGATGGTTGAGCATTTTACTTTAAGCTTGTTTTTGCCAGGCACTTAGCAGACGTAAATTCCTAACTAAGCAAATGTACCATCTAATGGTCGTACTGGGTTAATTTAGTGCACATGTATACAGCGCACCTTTGCTCTGCCATCTTGCATTTACTTTTGTATGTGCATGTATGCACGTCATATCAAACTCAAACAGCGTTATCGCTTGTATTTCTCAATGATCTTAAATTGCTTCAAGGCACACGTTAAATTAAACGCTTTTAATCTGATTTACTGCGATGACACTTTCACAGAGACGACCACATAATCACATCATTAGTTTTTCTGATATATTTACTGAGGAACTAGTTCTGGGAATTATTACAAATAGCACACTGAACAATTAAAGAACATTATCAGTTTTTTTCGCATTGATTTAGTGTTGCCACACCTCTACAAACACACGCAACCCTTCTTACCCCTGATAGAGATCACACTGCTCTACACACTCGGTGCCACGTTGGAAAGTTTGGCAGGACACGCACTGGCTGGGCCCCGGACCCCAACAGCCCGCCTTACAAAGCGAGTGACAAACATTCCTCTCTTTCTCTGAAAACATAGAGACAATGCAGCATGATTCACCCTGTAGTTTTTTTACTGCATTAAACCACAATAAAAAAAAACTTAAGACAGCTGCACGACTAAAAGGTCTGTGGCGTTACTTACCACAGACTGCAGGGTCCTGGTTGTGGCTGACGATGCGGTGCGGACCCTGGGTGGGATGGAGGAGATTCTGCCATGGCACTGAGTTGGTGTAGCACAGCTGTGTGTTGTTGTAAATCAAGACCAAACCTCCACTGACGCTGCGCAGCGACCGCAACCCGAGAGACTCGATGTGCAGATTCTGGATGGCCAGTGAAAACACACCCCTGAATGGATGGAGAGGGAGAAGATGAAGAATTTGAGTGGTAAACAAAGCTTTAAATAAAGAGGAGTGAAAGAAGCAAACAGGAAAAGAGACACAGCTGTATCCCGGTTTTTTCTCTGTGAAAACAAGCTTCCTACAAATAGCGTTTGGGCTCTTCGGAGCAGAGTAAGGATCTTGGTCATTTTGAAGGAACTCAAGGCAGAGCATCATATCAATGTGGCTCCAGCACGGTCACAACAACTGCCCCTACAGAGTAAAATCTGAGAAATCCAAGTGCAAAATTCTCCCACATAGAGAATATATAAGGAATTATTCAGGTGTTCACTGATGAGTACAAGTCTGGAAAAAATACAAAGGTTATTGAGAAATTTATGATGCCACACCGTGCCCACATATTCTGATCCTGCCCTTCCATTCAGAGGTTTTGGATGTAAAAGTGGATGCTACATTCCTGTCCCGGGATCCAGAAAACATTCCTTAAAACATCTGTAGACTTCTAGACTGCTGTTAAAAAAGGAAAACAAAAATGCTGGCTTCAGAAGACACCACCAAACATCGACCTTTTCCTAGAACAATCAATGGATAAGATGGCTTTCACTCTTCAAACTAAGAGTCAAGGAGATAAACAGTGGGGAATAAATGGGTTTGTTATAACAAGATTCAGAACAGTTTATAATCGAAGTGTAAAAGCTCTGATAGAAATATTTTCCTGCAGTGTATTCGATGGCCTTGGGTGATGTTATTAATCTGTTTAAGTCCCTGACGTCATGTTTCATGTTTGTAAAACTGTGTAAAAGGAAAAAAAAAAAAAGACTTCCAAGTGGGAGGAAAAAAGTACTCAAGCATGACTTGTCCTGTCTTGTAGCTGAACTGCTGAGTGACAAAGTCCACATGAAGTCGCGCTTGTTGTGGATGAAGGGATCAAACGGAGGCCCTGGAGACCGAGGTTTGTGTCAGTGTGAAACCAAAAGTGAATGTGGAGCAAAACATTTTCAGACATTCGTTTCAATCGAAAATAATAAAACAGTTCTCAGTTGGAGTTTTTTTTAGCTTTAGCTAAAAGCTGTATTAAAACCGACTCTTTCTCGACATCAACCATGTGTTATACAGCCTGTCTTGCTCATACTCCCTCCACAAAAATGTGATTGGTCACTTCCATCGATGGACCTGGAGAACATTGATCGTAACGTTGCACACATCACCAGCACGGTGATCAGATGGTGCTAACTGTGACCTAGTTTAAGACACTGGCCGGCAGAGCGGCAGTGCTAGCTAATAATTAGCATTTATTACCCTGAAAATGAACAGACTGCCTCAAGTGAAGCAGAAACAGTCGGAAAAAAACTGAACACAAACAAAGACACAGTGTTGGGTGGACACATTGGCATGTAGTGACGCACCGCATGGAAAGAAAATTAAACATGTGCTGCATCTATATAACGATCTTAATACTACAGGACAGCTGTTCAAGGCACATATAGACGATCCGGATGGTGAGGTGGTGTTTATTAATATTTTAAATTACTTAAACTTACTATTATTCTTCATTTAGTTGACTTTTTTATTCAAGTTCCCATCGTGCTCACTTGCATGAGAAGAAAAATACGCTTAGCAGGCACACCTAATGTTTGTTTCCAGCTCGTTGGTAAGTTTATTGATAATAAAGCTGATAATAAAACCACCACAGAAGGAAAAAAAACACACTGCAGTAAAGTGGATTGAGTATGGTTACACAACAGGCTTATTGTGCAAACAGGATGACAAGGGAAATAGTGGTGAGCATGCAGAATAACAGACGAGCAGTTTTAAAAAGTCTTACTTGTAGAGCATCGTGCCTCTGATCACCTTCAGGTTCTCAAACACACTGAGGTTGGTCCACTGCTCTGGCCAGGCATCAATGTAGAGATAACCTGAAAGTTTAAAAAACACACAGAGGTGATGAAAACATTCCAACAGAGAGACTTCAGTGTGAGAAACAGATAAAAAAGCCCACATAGGGTTTAACAAACACTGTGGTACCTGTAATCTCCTCCAGAGTCCTGAAGGCACTCAGCTGCTCCAAAGTCAGGCCTGAGGTGTTCTTCGCAGGATCCCTGGACAGTGTAAGATTTAAGTAAGACTTAAGAGCCACTTTGATTATTGGGAACAATTTTATTTTCTCTTGGCTTGTCCTCTATATTAATATCTTCTTCAGTTTAAGCTTGGATTTTGTAAGAAATGCCTTCGCCAGTCCACACAAGTCATGGAGACGATGTGTCTGCGTGATCTTGAGTCAGAGATACAGATTCAATCCACAGGAGGAAATAGGAGGAATATGCTGAATGCAAGCCTGTTTGTGCAGGTTCAGATCACACTAACCCATTATTGATCCCCCTCCATTACATCAACAATACATCAGAAACCACACGCGCGTTCACTTAAATCAGCTGTCGGGGAATTTTATCAGCATGTAGTATGTCAACCTCAGCAAGTTACAAGTCATGTAAGCAAACCTACAAGCTTTGTATTAACTGTTGGTATTTCTCTACATTATTTGAAATGCTCTTGAATAAGACTGGTGTGGAAACAAATTGGAGCAGTTTTGTCCTCTGTTGACACAAAGTGAAAAACACTTGAGTTTAAAGCCGGTCTGGTTACATGTGCGGGGATAGGCTCGGGCGGCAAAAGGATTGTGTACAAGCTGTTGCTGCAAACTCAAACATTTGAAGTGCTGAATGGGAGGGATGTGGCTCTGTGGCGGAATAAAGTCTCTGGTGTCAAGCTGCTTGTTGTATTTACTGAATTTTACACGTTTCTAAAAATGTAAAAGTCTCTCACCATGAGAAGCTCTCAGAGCGGAAGGCCAGGCTACCGAAAATCTTCGTACACTTGTTGAACTCCTCCACATTGGAAGGCGTTACCACGGCGATGCTGCTGCTGCTGCTGTCGGTGACACCATTGTTGTCTGTACTCGGGCCGAAACACACTATGATACCAACCAGGAAAGGGAGGAAAAAACAAAACAACAACAGACGTTAAACCAAACCAGAGGTTTTCTGGAAGGACTAAAGTTTAACAACAACAATGACTAATAGTCACCCAGCAACATGAACTAGGACATGATCATTGCTGAATGAAACAGATTTGCATTGCATTAAATGGGACAAAGTCTTAAGCCACCACTCATTTATTTATATTTTGCTATGAAAACTGGGAATAGCAGCAGTGATTTATTGACGATGTGCAAAAATTAACAGAAGTACTCCCTTTTGGATTTTTGTAGATTCAACTAAAGAAATGAAAACAAATGATGTGTTTTTGCAACAGGCTGCTAGTACCTAAAGACAGAATTTAAAATGTGTTGCTAAGTTGTTTGTTATGTGTAGACACAACAATGGCTAATCCTTTGAGTTAGGAGACTTTATGTGCTTGAATGATTCACAGGTCAGTTAAGTGGCTTAGCAAACAAAACAACGTTCCTCTGAAAATGGTCAGGTACAAAGACGAGTGAAAATGAGTGAAAAAGCAGCCAATGTCTAAAGAAACACTCTAAAAGACTTTCAGAAAGCCCCAAGAAAGTGCACTTCAAGAAATACCAGAAATCACGACTCCTTGCTTGAAGTTTTTTGAGCAGTACTGTATACAATAATGTTCAACCAGCTCTGAACACTTAGTTTTTCTGCTCTTAGCTTGGTATGATGTCAATAAGAGTGGATATTGTCGTCACCTGCAAACAGACCGGACCGACCTGCTGTTCAAATCTTTAAATCTGTTTACGATGGGCAGTGAATCAGAAAAAAGGAGCCATAACAACTTGTTTTCAGACAGTGGGTGAGCTGAACGGTTGCACCAAGGCCCATTATAACATAACTAAGAATTATTGTGAGCATTGAATCATGCAAAGCTACTCCAGGAGAATCCAAGAATAAAAATATGAAGATGAAAATGAGCACCACAGATCCCGGAGGCTTGGTATGAGGAAGCAGAGACAGGAGAATTATGCTAGCATGATTTTAACAAGGTTATAAAGGTGACTGAGAAATTAACAAGCTAAACTAACGACATGGGCAGTCAGGTGGACCAGATTACTGAACCTGATTTGTCGAGTTAACTCAAATCTAGAACTATCTTCCGCTTCCAAGTTGATGTTTTTATTCACACTAATTAGCAGGTAAATCTAATAAAGCTGCCACTGTGTGCGTGTGTTTGTAAACAACATGATATTTCCCAGGAGAAAACAGAATGACTACTTCACCTTTGGGACAGTCTCCTTCACACTTATCACATTTCTGCGTCTCCGTCCCATCAGGTTGGGTGACGACAACTTCCTGGTTGTTTGGGGGGCAAGATAAAGTACAGGCCACTTCCAACGCCAGATAGTTATCTACAGGGCAGGAGACAAAGTGTCCAAGGTGTGTGGCAGGGATTTAAAAAAAATCATCAAGCGTGTGATAGCTTTCTTGGTTAAGCAGAATTTTTTTTTAAGGCAAACTCTTACAAGGACACGTCTTGACACAGGTTGCTCCAAAGTTAAACTTCCCATGTGGGTTGGATAGGGACTGAAACGTGACGGGGTCATAGGTGGTGGGCAGTGGACAGTTCTCTTTACATACACCGCTGTCGTTGAAGTGACGACAAGCCTGCAGAGAGGAGGAAGGAGGAAACATGTTTCTCCAGTAAGGAAAAAGTAAAAAGGAGATTACACTGCAGATAAGAAAACAAAAACAACAGGACTGTTTACCAGACAGTCTGAGTCTTTGGGTCCAGTGCATCCAGCTGCACACTGCAGGTGACAGCAGTCGTTGGGTAGAGGACCTTTACATCGCTGGCAGCCAGACGCACATTTAGCTCGGGTCACTTTAAACATACACAGAAAAAACACAAAAAAAACAGTCAACATTTCAGCGAAACTTCATCTGCTCTGCTTTTGTCTAAATAAAACTACATAACATGACGATGTGCGTGATTTTAACTCACGAATTTGGCAATCCTGAGGAGTCTCTCCCCAGCATCTTTTCCCGCATGCAGGCGAACAACTTGGACCTGCACCAGAAGAAAGCCAGGAATAAAAACCAGGGAAAGCTGAGCCACAATTTTACAAGAAAGACAAAGATTCAAGAGCGTGCAGACATTCTGGCTGATCTGTGTTTATGAAAGGCACCAGTACGGTTCATGAGAGCCGTTTGCTGGAAGGTCAAGCCCTAGAAAAAAATCTATGTAAAGTATCCAAAACCAACATAAACGATTTATGCCCACATTAGGATTTATAAACCCGCTTCCAAAATTGTTGGGACACAGCGTTAGAATGTAAAATAAAAACAGAATGCAATGATCTCACAAAGCCACATTTTATCCCCAGTGGGACAAAGAAAACACATCAAATGTTAAAACTGAGGCATTTTACTATTTGATGAAAAATATTTTGAAGCTGGTGGCAACAACATGTCTCGAAAAATTGAGACAGGGCAACAAAAAGCTGGAAAAGCAAGCGGTTGCTAAAAAGAAACAGCTGGAGGAACATTTTGCAACTAATGAGGTTAACTGGCAACAGGTCACTAACATGACTGGGTATAAAAAAGAGAGGAGATGAGTTTCTCAGGAATAAAGATGGGCCGAGGTTCACTAATCTGCAAAAACTGTGTCTTCAAAATGTGGAAAGATTTTGGAATAATGCTCCTCAACGTAATGATGGTGCCTTTACACATCTGGAAAGGCAGCATCAGTGCTGAAAGCTATACACGGGTTTTAGATCAACCAGGAAACATCTGACATGTAAAATGACTTTATGACATCGACAAATCACTGCATGATGTTTCTCTTTGTTCACTATTAGAGTCAGTCAGCTGCTCACAGTTAGGAGGCCGAGGCTGCAGTTGGTGTTCCTTGGCGCGGCCATTCTGCTCATCCAAGATGTCCGTCAAATTGATGTTCTGGGGGTCTGGGAAGCACAGCTGGGGGTTCCCCCAAATATACACTGCGCCCAGCAGGATCTCTGCAGGACAGACAATACATAAAAGTGACTCCACAACTTATAGAAGATAACAGATGCTGAGAGAAACGGGCCTCTGTTCTGACCAATCTTCGAATGAAACACTTCAGTGTTTTAAAGCTGGCAGCTGACGACAATAAAATGAGTCTGAGCTCCAGACTTGTCACATCGAATTATGCCGGATTTGAGGAAAACCTCTGACCTGTGAGGCTACGAAGCCGGAGCGTCCTCAGCCCCTGACCGGCGTGAGTGTTATCCAGCACAGCCAGCGCGTAGCTGGAGTTGTACAACTGGCTGCCTCTTATGATCCGAAGGCTGTCTAAGGGCAACAGGCTCACAGAAACATGAGCAACGAGTACATAACCCTGTACCTCCACAATCCCCTGGTGAAGAACAGAAGAAGAGAGACAAAGGTGAGGAACACTGGAGCTAACCAAGCTTATTAACTGTATTAACATTTTCTTTGCGTTTCCATTCAAACTATACCTGCAGGAAGGAGAGGTCAGGGTTTCCATGGAGGTGTGTAATCTCCAAGTTTCCATGAACAACCTGGCAACCGGTGTAGAGCAGCCTCAGGGTCTCATAGTGGTTTTCCAGGCTGGAGGGCAGGGCCAGCTTCATGTCTGTACCCCGACAGACTGCAAGGCAAAGAGACGAAGTGGCAATTTTTATAACCTGCCAAGAACTACAACCTACAGTATATAGAAACAAAAACCCAACTTTCTTCAATGCAACATTAAACTTTTCATTCGGCAGAATTCTAGCATTTTATGGGTTAAAATATCATCCCTACAAGAAAAACTAAATGACATACAGTAGTCTGCAAAAGCTGTGAGCCAACCTTCATTTATTTTTATTTCACTTGGAAAATTGGAACATGGGCAAACATATGCAGTGCAGTATAATAAGGCAAAACAGAGTTTGTACAATTCTAACAAACTTGAAAGTCAACGCAAGTCAATACAGCCTGAACTCTCTAGGTCAAGGTTTCTTGTCATTTCTTTAAGTAATCTACAGGAATAGTTCGCCAGGTTTCTTGAGGGACATTCAAAGCTATTCTTTGGATGTTGGCTTCTTTTGTTCTGTTCTCTCTCAAGATGATCCCACACTGCTTTATTAATGTTGAGGCCTGGGCTCTGGAGGAGGCCAATCCATGACCATGATAGTGTTTCATTGTGTGTGTCTATCCATGTACACTTTTACTGCATGACAGTGTGTCAAGTTAAAAAATGAAGCTGCTGCCAATCAGACTCTTTCCAGATGGTATTACATAGGGGATCGACACCTGACAGTACTTCTCTGCATACATAATTTCATCAATTTTGGCAAGATGTCCAACACCACTGGCAGAAATGGCTCCCTCAGCCTTTTCTCACCATTTCCCTGCCTTAATAACAGCTTCTTGTCAGCCACCCTTCCAGTGAGATTGAAGAGTCAGATTTAGCTCTCGTCCTTAAATGCTATTCATCTGCTGTAGATAGTGTTAGCTTACTACTACTCCAACTTTTTAGGGACACATCGTCCACCATGCTGAAATATGCCAACTTTCCAGTTCTTTGGGATTCACTTTGTTGGTGCAAAAATACTATTATGCCTGCCAAACTCATTTTTCACAGATTCCTACTAAAGAAAACGGAACAAATTATGTTTATTGCAACAAGCTGCTAGAGCCTAAAGATATAATTTAAAATGTGCTCTTTGCTAAGTTGTCTGTTAAGTTCATGCCTTTTTTAAGCTTTTTTAATGATTCATAGGTCAACATTAAGACCTTTGAAAGACCTCCAAAACCCTGGAGGACTATTGCTTAAGACTACTATAACATTTCCAAGAAAGTCTGGCTCCTTGGAAGCAAAATATAAAGAACTGAGATACTTTTGCACAGTACTAAGTGTTGTTTTAAATATTGACAGGCGATTTGCAAAAACTACAATAATATGTAGACTTTTTAATCCAGAAAAAAGTGCAACAACCTTTCCTGGGCTGGCAGCTCTTGCAGAGCTCTTGTCTGTGCAGACGGAGGGTTGTGAGATCACGGGGCAGTTTTTTTTTGGGACATCCTAATGTAAACGTTTACAACAGTCTTTTCTTTTTTTGGTTCCTTTTTTCATGTGTACAGACACCTAAGTGGTAATGAATGTAAGGCTTGGACTCCACATAACTTGACTCCAACTATTCACAAGCAGCCTAAATAGAAATACAAGCCGCACGCACAGCCTCCGTCTGCGTCTTAGTATATATATATATGATATATTTTCCCCTGGCAGGAGATTCCTCTCAGTGGGTCACACACAGAATTGAATTCGGGGGTCATACAGCATTATAATTCACAGGGGCTTTTGCAGACACATAGCTCTCATGCCTTAGCAAGCAGTCACACGGTGAACAGTCCCTCCTCTCTCGAGGTTATAAATGACTTCCCTTGGCTCCTTTCCAGCAGCCCCTCAACAGTCAACCCACTTTTCTTCATTGAAGCCCCTCAACCTCACTACTGAGCCATCTCTCTCCCTGCCATTTTGGAAAACACAGAAGCAGGCACATCACAGGAAGAACGGGAAGTCCTGGCAGCCGGGACAAGGCCGATTTCCATGACACAGTGAGGCTACCGGCAGACTTCGGGAGATACGTCTTATCATGTGTGTGCGTCTGCCACGTGCGAAGTTTCCTGGAGATGGCAGAGCACACAGACCTATATTACCCCTCCTGCAACTCAGCTAAAGAAGTACCGAAGCATTAATAAAGGCCGCAATAATCCGACAGCGAGCTACTGCAGTAAATGTGTCTATGATTAACCGTGCGGCTGCCAAAAATACACACCCAGCCTCTGCAACTTGTGTCAAATAACAAATCAAATGACTAATCGCCGACTCCTTCAATTATGTCATCATGGAAAATAGTTTTGGAAGTCAAGCCAAGAGTGGAGATGCACTCTCATCCTCTGGCATTTTAATCATTTTCAATAAGACAGAACTTCTAAAACACAAACAGCTTTCCCCGAGTGTGACAAAAAAACTCAGAGAAGCTGGACGTCTCCGGCTTTGGGGATTAGGGAAATGTGCTGTAACAGAGAGCTCAACAGAGCACATTATCCGTTTCTGAAAAGTGTGCGTAAAGCCCGTCCTCAGTTTCCTCTCCCTTTATTCCCTCATTGTTTGCTCTCCAAAAGTCTCTCAGCAACGCCTGTGTGTGCGTGGACTTGTGAGGAGCTCCCGGCCTAAAATACTCTCCCTTTTATCGCTCACGTTACTCAGCCTGCCCGTGGTCAAGACGCTACCCCTTACTTTCCCCATTCGAAATTCACTTCCTGCCTCTTCAAAGGTTAATCTAAGCAGTTATCGAAGAAATTCTCCTCACATCCTCTCTGATCACTCGTGTCTTTTAAATTCTCTCAGAGTCTGAGTTGTTGCTCAACTGCAATCATCCTCTGGTAAGTGCAATTTAATAGAAAGGTGTGTGGTTGCATATCTAGAAGATGACACACACAGTTTTGGATTTTCCCAGTAAAAGGGGGATGGTATGGGGATCGGCACCAAGTTTTGATCAAAGCTACATCGGTGACCTGTGACCTTCCAGTTCACAAGGTGATTGCACGCCGTGTCACGTGTACGCGCATTAATGCTGCCTGCTGCGCAGCATGTAATGCCAATTTGCCACTGGAAACTTCCACTGCTCAGGTGTGTTTTGATAGAGAGCAACAACAGCGAGGGAAGTATTTTTCCTACATTCCCGTCTGTTTCTCTGAGTTCTGACACCACTCACGCTCTCTCCAGTCTAAATTAATTACTGTCACATTTGTTGTTCTGACAAAATTACACAGGCTCAAAGGAACCCGATTATCTGAGACCGTGCCTGTGCTCCCACTGCCCACTTGTTCACGCGCTCACTCAGTAGTGACGCGCTGCAGACAGCTGTTGATGCAGTTTGGACATCATTTAAATGAAGCCCTGCGATGTAATTACCCGCCGGATATTTCTAATTAGTTCTGTTGTTAAAACAGCTGCAGCTGCACTACAGTTGAAGCCATGGAAACATCAGCAGTGCTATTTTTGGATAAGTACACAATGTAACTGACATATCTCTCCGTAACATTTAAAAAAGAATTTATAAGTCAAATCTGTGCACGTAGAGATTTATTTGAAACACACTTTGGCTGAACTGCACCCTGTTACGTAAGCATGATGGAAACCATAGATTCAACTGTGCTATTATGTTATAATCTTCAATACATTCGCGTGAACAATGCCACCCCTTAAAGTTACTTCACACTGAATCAGCATGGATACACAGATATATACACATACACAGCAGGAGCAAGTCAATGCATTTAGGCATGTAGTTCAAACTGAGCATCAGAATGGGGAAGAAAGATGATTTAAGTGAGCCTGGTTGTCGGTTTGAGTACTTCAGAAACTGCTGATCTACCATCAGTAGGATTTACACAGAGTGGTTCAAAATAGAGACTATATCTTGTGGCGGAAGTGTTTTGTCAGTGCCAGAAGTTAAACTGCTTTGTTTTTTTATGGGAAGGCAACAGTAACTCAAATAACCACTCGTTACAACCAAGGTATGCAGAAGAGCATCTCTGAATGCATAAAACATCCAACCTGAAGCAGAAGACCACACTGTGTGCCCTTTTTGTCAGCTAAGAACTGCTCTCAGCTCTCACAGGCACACCAGAACTGGACAAAGAAGAGCCAGGCTTGTATCACCAGTTCAAGCGGTGTGGGGATATTTTCTTTGGGTCACCATGTGAGCATCGCTTACACTCCACAGCCTGTTTGAGTATTGTTGCCATCCCTTTATGACCACGTCTTCTGATGGCTGCTTGCAGCAGGATAAAACCCCATGTCACAAAGCTCAAATCATCTCAAACTGGTTTCTTGACCATGACCAATCAGATCGCTGTACTTAAATGGCCTCCAGAGCCACCAGATCCCAAAACATTAAGGACATGGTGGTGAAAGAGGTTCACATCGTTAAATAGCCATGTAGCCAAAATATCTCCAGCAGCTGTGTGATGCTATCATGTCGATATGGAACAAAATCTCCGATGAACATTTCCGGCACCTTGTTGAATCTATGCCACAAAGAATTACAGCAGAGCTGAAAGCAAAAGGAAGTCCAGCTGGTAATAGCAAGATGCAATGAAGTGTCCAGTGTTTATACATTTATAATAGGAGAGGAGCTTAGCAACTATTCTCAAAAGGGTAAGATAAATCACATTAGCTCCATATCTGCTCACAGCTCAGTCATTAGCCATCATTACAAGGACATAAATAACTGGAATAAAAGCCTGAACGATATAAAAATGTTTCATGTGAACACAATCTGAAGGTTCTAACTGATAACGCTCCTTTGGATCAAAATTTCCTTTCAATTAACATAGGTGGGTGATACAGACCTCAGTCAGATCGGTGTGTATGTACACGCACCCCATCCTTACTGCGCGTGCCTGTTATATGGCAACGCAACAAGAACACAGTGTGGGTCCATTTGAAAAAGAAAAATGACGCAAAAGTCAAACACACGAGAGAAACTCATGACTTCCTCTGTTCAAACCGTCGATGCATGTAAATGCACAACATGATCGGATTGAAATTGTGCACAGGTAAACATGAATATCGACTCTAGCCAGTGACTCTACCTGTGCTCGTTTAAATTCATCCAACTACTTTCAGGTTTGTTATCATGTCCTAATTTGGGTAACAGCAGTTTAGCATATCATTAATCTCAAAGCATCCTTAAGGTGTCTGTATATGTCAACCAAGCCTCGCACTTGGGGACAACCTGTTAAAGATAGGGTTGCTGTCAGGTTAACATGTGAAACGTGGTGGAAATAACTGCAAAGAGATAAAAAGAACAACTTTGTTTCCGTCTTTTACACGTTGTTTACTTCATGATTAACCGTCACTAGCAGTTTAAGCACAGCGGCTTGTTTACCAGTTCTGACTTTACAAAACTAGTATTACGACCTTGAGCTCTGTGGTATGCCAAACATTAGTTAAGTCCAACTCTATCGAGACTTAACACAAATGTAGTGATGAAAGGAAGGGAAGCCAGCAGATGGGCAAGTCTGGACAGTATGATGTCACTGTGCACAGTAGTTTTGGAGTTACAACCAAAACAAAAGAAAGAAAAAAAAGATATGTTTTGTGGTATTGCAGTGACCTTTGACTGCCATGTTCTAATCAGTGCATCCTTGAATCCAAGTGAACTTTGCGCCCAGTTTATAGAAACTTCCTCAAACAGTTATCGGCTTCTCGGGAACGCCGCAGAGTGACGTGCGTACGGATGGGCAGTCAGAAAACACAGCAAACCCCGGCCAAGGCTGTCGTTAGCACATAAATAGATAACACTGCTGAGCAGCGGTGAGCTGGTGAATCAGCTGGTGAAGATTGATTGGACAGAAAGTTGATCGTCCAGTCCCTGTAACAACACACAGTACGTGGCATTCCTGTTAAGCACAAAGTCACGCTCTTTCTGGAAGAGAGAGCTGACGCAGTGACTAAATGAATTCATGAGTGAATGCAGTTAGTACTGCAGGACTTTTAAGTGCATGCGGCCAAGCAATCCAAACACTTTTTATATAGTCAGAGGAGGTTTTAATAACTTGAAGTGCAAGATATTTAAAATGTCAGCACTTGTTGTTTCAGCTCTAAGGAAAGTGAGAGAACACAAAGTACTGTTGGTGTGTAAGAAATGACTCCTGATTTGATCTGAATCAGGCTTCCTGAGAGGCTGCGGTGTCTGTGTTTGTACAAACGGGCTGCTTGAGACTGAAAACTGAAAGCCAGCTTGAAGCCACACCTGTGTGTGGCTGCATGCCAGTTAGCACAGGGAGTGTGTGGAGGTGCGTGTGTGTTTACCAGTGTGTGTGTGTGTGTGTGCGGGAACGCGATGCTGCCGCCGCTGTTGCGGGAACTGGGCTGAATCACGGCGGAAAAGCCTGCTCCTTGTGCTCTCCTCTAATGGATTAGATCCTCCAAAGCTCCGCAAACAGAGCGAGCTGATCCAGCGGGACTTTCGCTCTGCGTTTATTAACCCTCAGATTTTTCACACGGCAGCCCTGATTGCACCGCAGCCCTAATCCTTAGCAACGCGTCTTGCATAAACTTCACATTTCTCCCAGCCTCCCCACAGCGCATTCTTTCTACTGCTTCACTCTGCGGTCGAGAAAGAAAAAACAGGTATTGCTCAACAGACAAGCAGAACAGGCTCTGAGCTGCGCAGGAGCCACGAACTCCTCGTTCACTCGCGCCGCCACAGACTAAAACCACCAAAACACACACGCACCGCCACATCTCAGAGTGTCCCGACCTCTTTCTACACATTAACCACATAAAGGAAAGAGACTGGATTAGAGCGCTGGAATAAGGTGGAGGGAAAATTAAGACGTCTTCCATTCAAAACTGGCCTAAATAAATATAAAGAAGTCGATTTCTGCTATTATTTTCAAATAAAAGGCTAAAAGATAACTGCTGTCAATGAAAGAGTCCCACGATAGGATAACAGTGATCGATAAATTGAATGGAATATATTTAATTATTAACATAGTTTACACAGTGCTATGTAGAAACAGTTACTCTTTGTTAGAATTCCAGAAGGGTTTTATGACAAATTAAAGAAAAGGTCACTGACAGTTTCTCCCAGGTCTCTGGAAATCTGCTGGAGCATTCAAGCATCATTATTCCTGATGGTGGTCCAACACGTCTGTCCTAAATCTTCTACAGGTTCAAGTGTAACAAAATCCAGCTTGAGCTGCTTTCAGCTGCTCCTTTATTCACAAGCAGTCACAACAGATGGTAGCTCTACATGCAGGATCTGACTTTCCTTTTTTTTTTAAATGCCCGATGTCCTTCCTGACACATCCCCAAAGGGATCTGTGTCTCCTCCCGGGATCAAACTGGGATCTTTTGTTCATTAGTCAGATAAATCACTTCACTATGTAACCCCGTAAAAACCAGCATTTTAAAAAATACTTAAATTACTTTTAAAACATTTAGATATTCAGAAGTGTCTAATTCTTAGTATGTTAATAACTCTTATTGGGTCACTCCATAGATGAAGTTCCCATGTCACTCCCTTAGAGGAGAATTTGAAAGAGTTGCAAATAAACACTTAGAAAAAAAAAACAATGATTTCGATCCAGAATGATTCACAGCCAGAGGATGAACCCAATATCAAAATTTAGGTACTTTAATTCGCTTTGATCGGCCACCCATTACCAAGAAATGCAATTTGTCTCTAGATTGATGCACTTGGAGTGGATCTAAAATGAACTTGGCTGCAGTTTTTAAACAGAGCTTAAATGAATGCGTCTACTTGCTGAAGTCATGAGGCTTTGAAAATACAGGCAAACTTCAACCCACCCTTATGTACTTCAAGGGCTTGTAACTCAGGTTTCATAGCTTGAAGATAACATTGTGCATAGGTTCATTAATCATCCTAAAGTTACTTCACAAAAACATTCAGCTGGTCCCGAGAGTCTCGTGTGGAAGTGACATTTAAAGCACACACGTGCTGCAAACGGTCAATATTTAGCATACGGTGCACCTCTGTGGAAGCATTTGAATTAGTCTTTCCTCCGGATGCACATTCGGGTTTTGCCTTTGATCTGTCACCCGCCTGCACACACCACTCCAAAAAATAATTACTTCTCCATTAGTGCTGGGCGATATGGAAAAAATATTTATCACGATATGAATTATTTTATAATCACGATAACGATATATATCACGATATACCACCTGACCTGTGGTCATCTGGAAAGTATGCAGTCTGTAAACAGCGAGTGGAGAGGGTGCAGTCTTTGTTTTGAGTTACCGTAAAGCATGTCACAAATCCGGGTGCACGTAAAGCAGCACCATGTCGCAAAACCACAAGACGGAGTTTCTTTGTGAAAAATATCTTTTTTTTATACTTTATGTACTCTTGCATAAAGTTAAGAGTATGTATAGTGAGAAGACAACACTAATATATTTGCCACAGGCTATTTAACTCTTTAAGACCTACCATGAGACCAAGTCCACCAGAGCTTATCTTTACATTTTACATGCTGTAGTGCCATTTGTGGGAGCATTTCAAGTTGCTATACATCAATACAACCGTTATAGCCCAAATTTTAATGATATGTATGCATTAAGTCCATAGTAACTACATAAATTGCAAAAAAGTGCAATAAACTACAAAAAAATTGAAAATCGTTTTTTTGTTTTTGTTTTGTTTTTTACATGTATTTCTACTTAGAGAAATTTAAGAGGCTTATCCCTCAAAACTGTAAATACAAGAAAGTTGCACAAAATAGTTTCCAACCACGAGAAATTTATTTTGAGTGTCTTCATAGTTTTATTTTTGAGATACACTAATTTTTATATACTACAGGAAAAATGAAAATAAATATTATAATGCAAATTTGCAAAAAAACAGCATGTGCATCAAAATAAACTATTTCCAACAGTGTAATTTGACTTCTAAGCATCCCGGAAACGATACAGAAAAGCATAAAGTCAAACATGATTTTTAAAAACACCAACATAGGCTATAAAAAGTAAAAAACTACATTTTCCGCGAAAATGACGTCACTTCCGGTTTCGGAAAGGTAATGGCGGACATACGATGTTTGGGGTTACTTATATTCCAACATAGGAAGTGTTATGAACAGCTGATCGGATCGCAAAGCCTGTTTCTGGAATATTGTTTTTGTTGCTGCAAGTCTGGAATATTATGTTTTTGTTGCTGGAAGTGCTTTTTATGCAATTTTTGCAAAGCTATATGTGGAAGGAAACCGTGACCTAGAGCAAGCTAATGGAATAACATGTAAGTACAACTCCTACGGTTTCATATGCCAAAAAAATTATTGCGCTACCTTACGTGGTTCCAGTTCTACAGGGATTTAAAAATAGTTAGGCAAAACGGAGTGTGCCTGCTCCGACCAGTTGTAAAGGGTTAATTAATGATATATTTTATGTAATAATTTATAAAATTAGGGTTAGAAACAATAGAAACGATAGAAGACAAATGGCACGATAGACACTTTTCTATCGTCCACACGATATATATTGTCATATCACCCAGCACTATTCTCCATTATGGATGAATATGCTAGCTTCATATTTAGCAATTTTGTGCTAGTTTTCATTTGAATGATCTCTCTCATCAACTCCTTATTTTATGAGGGACAGAAATTATATTTAATTAATTAAATAACCCTGGAAAATATGTTATGGTTTTTGTTTATATTGTACTGAAAATACAACACGATTCTTTGTTTCTAAGTTTGGAATCGAGGGTTTGAAACAGCATTTTTACCCGTAGCTCCTTACTTGCAACGTCGTGCAGACATGGGATACGTTACATGTTTTACCTGGAGGGAGTTTTTACAAACACCACATCAAACAAAAGGTTGTTTAATAAGAAGAATTTTTAATATATTTATAATAGTTATCAGACTGAATGAATGGGCAGTAAAAAGAGCAAACTCCTTTCTTTTAAATCATTTATTTCCAAATGAATGGCCTTGTTGGAAGGGCTTTTTGGCCCTTATGATGCATAATAATTTCACCGCGCTCATGAGATGCTACTGCATTTTAGTTATGGATGCTTTGAAAGTTTACACTACATTAAAAATAACTGCAACCTCTTTAGTTTTATAGAGAGCTGGCCAGCACCCTACGCCGAGCCTGATTTGGCCTGTGAGCCGCAAGTTGAGTATCACTGTTACAGACCTATTATGAATTACAGGGAAGTTAATAAATAGTGAAAATAACAGGGTTTCTTTTAATTATTTCCCCATGATTTCATTCTGCTAACACAAACAGGTAGCTGAGGCAATCGTTTAAATACTGAGAGTTTAGAAGATGTCAGCAGTATTTCTGAGTGTCACACTGATGACACTTTATTTGTCTAACACTTTATTTCCTCCGAGGATTTTCCCACTATACTCTTAAAGCCGGGTGAAGAGAAGACATACGGAAGAAGAGGCTGAAAGTCTCCTCGGAGGACAGCAGCGATGCCTCTCTGGTGGTCCCGCTCTCATCTCCGGGTGAGTTAGATCAGTAACATGCAGTCTAGACTGGTGAGTCACAGCAGGCTGAGTTAGCCTATCACTGAGGCCACTTCAGTAAGACTTAATCAGTGCACAGTGAGCTTCACTAGAGTGTGACGAGGGCACGAACTCTATGGATACAAAGGCCACTGAACACAGACACACACACGGGGACGGGGAGGTGAAAGAGTGTGTGTGTGATATAACACTTTAATAATACTTCATAACTGAAAGTAAGACTGCTGAGATTCACTCTGGAGCCAGTCGGAGCGCTCGTCCTGAACTGATGCTTCACAGATTGAGTAAAGTGCACCAACCAGTTCCCACCAACAATGCAGTCATAGTTGAAAATCACTTCACCTGTGACTATAGGCTTTGTTTGTGTGTGTGTGTGTGTGTGTGTGAGAGAGAGAGAGAGGGAGAGAGCAGCTAATAAAACAGACAGTTGTTTGTACTTACATTAGTCATTTTAGTTGTGAGGGGGACTTGAATGAAAAACCCCAAAGGGGGCTCTTTCTTTATTTTGTGCACATCAATGAAAGCCAACAGCTGTATGTCAATAAAGTGAGCACTGTAGAATAAATTGTTATTGAGTTCAGATTCATTTTTCTATTAGCATGTGCCAATAAAACTGCTTTTAAAAGCAGCTGGCCGGGGATTATTGATCTCCCCAAATACACCTAAAATAGATCTATACAGGTCCATATGCACCCATTAATCTGCACAACCAATCATTTTCTCAGTTAACAAATTAAATATCTCAAGTCCAAGTACTGACTGACCACCAGATCAAGCATTAAATTATATTATTTATTATTATAAATTATTATTATCCCCCCAAAACCTATAATAAAATGAAAAACAAGCAAAAATATGATTTGCAGCTCTTTTGCACCTTCCAGTTAGCTCTTGTTTTACTGGCACGTACTCAAGCTCCAAGTGTGACAAGTGGCCCCTCTATCGCACAATGTCCCCCTTTTAGAGCCAGGAGTGAATAATTGACATCGTCATGATCCTTGGCCCACAATGCACTGCCTGTTTAGTGTCTTGTTTTTGTTTGTGTTTACAGCAAAGCCACGAACCGTCCGCCTGCAGTGCACAAGTCAGTTGTGTCGCAAAGCTGCAAAGCAGGTTCTCATATTTCTTACCTGAGTCTCTGCTCTGTGTTTATTTGAGCAAGTCAAAGTGTTGCAAGATTGGAGATTTGTGTTTATTTATTTTTTAAATCTTTTTAAAAATTATTTTGGTCCAAACTGTAAATCTAAAGCGAGGCTGTTTTGTGACAGGTGTGATTTTTCCTCATAATCAGCCCTTCATAAATCCCAGGAGGGCTGAGAGGACCCGGCTGAGGAGTCACGGAGGAATGTAGTCCTCCGGACCAGAAAAAAACCTCCAGCATTTCCTGAAATTACAGCCAGCACACTCCTGTGCCATCTCCCCGACGCTCCGTGGTTCTATTTTGCCGACGGCGGAGGTATTAGAGACAGGGGAAAAGCGCTGAAAGTTACCCACCTTCTCTGCCTGAAGCGCCCGTCACTCCGAGCAGCACGGCCCCGACAAACAGCAAACTTCTCGCCGCCTCCATCTGCGCAGACCCGGCGCTTCTAGTCCATCTGGGGGGAACAGAGATGAAGTTTTTGCATCTCATTTAGAGCTAACTGTCGTTTCTGGCACCGTGTGGAGTTGTTGTTCGTGTCCGAATCTCAGTTACTTCCTCCCATGAATTCCCTGCCTGTTGGTAGTAAGCGCGTAACAGGAGCGGAGGCGCGCTCCCGTGGCGTGAAGGCCTGAACGGGGAGTGGCAGGTTCAGTCAACCCGCCCTCACTCCGGTCTGACTTACTTAACCCTATAACACGTTTCATTCTAATTATGTCTAAAAATTACCTTCAAACTTTAATTGCGCTTATTTCTCCTCAGAGGGCTCAAGTGGATCAAAGTGTTAAATATGGAGAACAATTAAAGCATTTACCCTGTTCATGCATAATCTGTGAATATGCTACCATCTTTTTAAAAATTTCAGTATGCCTTCTATCGCTTGGAAGTAAAGGGGAAAAGTCAAATTGGCTATATGCAGGGGCGTTTCCGGGATTTTTTACAGTAGGGTGCCACAGAGGGGTGGGGTGGGGGTCAGCATACAGGGTGTATCCAAAAAAGAACAAAAAAAATCATCTGATTTCAAAGTGCTTTAATTCCACAGCCCTTCACTGGAAACGGTCGAAAAAGCAGATTTGTGAGTTTTGCACGGTTGTCTGTGGGTAGCAAAACAACAGCAGTGACTCCAGACATGCCCGCAAAAGTATGGGACGAGTTTGCCTTTCGTATGGACATGTGCCGTGCATCCAGAAGAGGACACACTAAACACTTGTGAACAAGTTGTAAGTTTTGTTATTTTAAACTTTATTTTCAGCAATGTATTTAAAAAAAAATTACCACAAACTTCTGTGTCCATTGCTTTAAAAAAATACCTAACCTTTTGCAATCTGATGATTTCTTTAGATACACCCTGTGTTTATGAGAAGCAAAATCTGGGCTCTCAAAAAGTATTCTTGACCCTCAAATATGAAGGGTTAAGTTTGAATAAAATGCACTTGAAATGTGTAAACTCAAAGGTTTATTTATTCAAATAATTAACCATTAAGGGAAATATGCTTGGTGTAAGCTGACCACATAACAATCAAATACATTTCATTCACCAGATTGCATTAAATGTTTCACACTGTACATTTACATGTAATCAAATTACTTAAAGTTAGAATTTTGGGGATAAATATTTTTTGTATAGAGCATTGACTTTGAAAAGCCTGGCTGTGATTTTCAGTCCCTGACCCATACTATGACTGTATAACATGAAAAGTGGTGCTTTACAAGAGTTTAAACATAATTTTGTGTTGGTCGATTATTTTGGAAAGTTAAAAAAAATAATTTGATTATGTAAAAGTAGTAATAATTGTTAAGTAACTTAGTAACGCAACGGCTGTATAACCATCACACATTTAAAGCACCTCCAGTAAACATGCAGATTATGTAGAAGGGTGTTTTCATAATTACTTACTCATTGATGTAAATAACACTGTTGCACCTCAGGATGATTTTAATTACTTATATATTTCTGGGCAGCTTGTTATGATAAGCAGGTTCTGGATGGATGCAGGACTCTGAGGCAGGCAGATGTAAAACAGAAAATTACCTCTATTAAAGGTGAAGAAAAGTCCAAAACACATTCAAGAAGTCCACAAGGAGAATTTAAATAACAGAGGTCTAACAGGAGAAACAAAATCCGACTGGAAATAGGCTGGAAACACAAGAGGATAACAAACAGACAATTTAACAATGAACAAAGGAAACACAGGACTATAAAAACTCACACGCTGGGTGCTAATCAAGGGAAGTGAACACTACTGGGAGAAATCTAGGCACAAGTAAACAGAATCTGGAGAATGAAACTAAGGAAATAACAATTACAGATTAGACACACATTTACACAGTAAATTAACACGAATGAACACCGGTGAAAATAAACTAAGGCACAAGGGATGAGATATAAAAAATAAATAAATAAAAGAGACTAGATCTCAAAGAAACAATGACTAACACCAGACTATACTATAATTACAAGAAAAATAAAGAAACCCCTGAACTGAAAACATAAACTTTAACTTAAAAACTTAAAATGCTGGGTCCAAAACCCAGGACCACGGCAGATCTATAATAATGCAAATTATCTACATGACAGTAAGTAACTTAAGATTTAAAATGAACAGTATTGTGTATAAAGTATAATATTTAACATTTACATATAAGTGAATTAGACCTTTATCTGAGTAAAGTACTAAGTTACACAGTTAAAAAAAAAAACATTGTCCTGATTAATTTTCTGTATGGCAAATGGTAAAATTCAGTGTATATAATGTAACTCATTTTAAAATGGTACATTGTACTGTATACATTCCTACAGGTCCATGCTCTCATTCACTGCTGGGCATTATACAGTTGTCATGGAGCCATAGACACATGTGGTTTTTGTGTCTTCTTATTGGCTGTTCTGACACTTACTTTTTTAAATGTACTTTAATCTTTTCTCTTGTACGTCCCCTTTTTCTATTTTTCTGTGATGAGCACTTAAATAAAGTCACTTTCTTACACCACATCCATGATGTAATACTGATCCCCAAACATCCATGAAACCTTACAATGTGAATACATTTCAGATTAAAAGGGGACATCAGGATATTTGAAAAATGTTCAAGTTAAATTGCCTGTTTTTTCAAAAATTACATAAAATGTGCATTATCATATAAGAAAAGACCTACATCAAGAGTTTATTTAGAACAATTACATAACAATTATCCCACTAACACAATATTTCACCAATTTGACGTGTAGTATTAAATGTCTGTTTAAAAGAATGACACATTTTACAATAACTGTGTCAAAACGCGTAATTAACAAATTCAAACATGTTTAATTAGAGTTTCATTTTGTTTTGTAGAAGTTGTAAAACTCCCTGTTTGAATTATTAAATGTGAAAACTGGTTACATGAAAAAAATTATCTGAAATGTATCGAGGCAACGATTACACTCTTAGCTGCATTATTTCATTATGAATCACACTGACTGATATCGATGTGTTTATTTTTGCAAACTGGCAAATTTTTAGATGTAAGTCTTGCTTTGTATATCAGTATGTTTGACTATTAAAACTTTATTAATATTTAAGGAATGAATCAAATCAACATTTTAGATCAGGGGACTGTTGAATTTATAAAAAAAAAAAAGTGAATTCTTTGCGTGATACAAGATTGGAGTGTCTTCATATTTCTCCCGCTTTTCTCATGCTCTTCATTCACGGTCACAAATCAGGAGTCGAAGGAGGAAGAATAAACTCTATTCATCCCAATCTATCGTCTCTCCCCACCCACAGAAGCCCGGGTCAGAGTCCAGCCTCCTGCACAGAGCTATCAGAAAACAACAATAAGCTACACACTGAGCCACACAGACCACAAGTTGCGGACCGTTCGCGAAGCTGAGTGGTGCTAGTGAGGCTGAAATATTTAGTTCCCACAGAAAAAAAAGTCATCTGCTCCTGAGGGATGCAGTCAGTTTAGTATTCTGGTTGGAAGATTTTCCCAGCAGTGAACTTTAAGTCTTAAACTTTAAGTGTTTGTTGGCTCTGTATGCAACTCCTCGTTTTAGCAAGCTGTGCTACAATAAAACCTGATCCAGTAGTCAGCAATTTTCATCACACTTGATGGTGGAAATTGCTTCAGAAAAAATGGCTGTAATTCTCAGGAACACATAAAACGTGTGTAAAAAAAAAAAAAAAAAAGGTCTGTGTGGGTTAAAAGGTGAGGAGGCCAGGAAGTGGGTGAGAGATAATGTGTTCAAGTGAGAGAGTCCAAGGACAACTGCAGTGAAGCACAGTGAAAATATACAGAAAAGAAGTCATTACCAAAGAACATCATAAATTCACTCATAGTTCAGTTCCCCTGACTGGCCAAGTTTTTAGATTTGGCATGAGAGAAGAAATAAGAAATACAGTGCGGGACTCTTCAAGGACAAGAAAACCATATTGTTTCCCACTGCTGCTCATAAATCCAAATACAAGTCTAAAGGAATTTGTCTTGATTATATCGGAGACACAATGAAGGTATCTGTGCATATATCACTGGCACAAATAGTACAAGGTCAGCAAGCCCTTTAGACTGCAGTGTAACAGGGGAGGGACAAACATGTCACTTCTCTACTCACTTGTCCTGCTCTGTTGATACCTCTAGCTGTGAACATTTCATGCATTTTAACACAGGTTTAGTGTAGCAACACTCCTTCAAATCATCCACCTAAATGCAAGAAAAATTAAGGATTACTTAAACTTTTATAAGTATACGTGGGAGGAAATGGAAATACATCAGTGCTTTGTAAGAGACACTCACAGGCCTGTGAAGTGGATAAACAACTCAGTGCATTTAGGCATGTAGACATGGTCAAAACAACCTGAAAACTGAACATGAGAATGGGGAAGAAAGATGATTTCGGTGAGTTTCAACATGGCATGGTCTGAATATGTCAGAAACTACTGATCTGCTGGGAGTTTCCCAAACAACGATCTGTAGAATGGTTTAAAAACGAGAACATAACCAGTGAGCTGCAGTTCATATCAGAGGTCAGAGGGGAACAACCAGACTCCCTTGAGCTGATAGGAAGGCAACAGTAACTAAAATAACCTCTGTTTACAGGATCTCTGGAAGCACATTGTCTACAGCAGCAGAAGACCACACCGGGTGCCATTCCTGTCAGCTAAGAACAGGAAGTCAAGCAAACCAAACCTGAACAACAGAGGCTTGAAAAAGAGCTGCTGGATCTGATGAGTCTACATTTCTACTGTGACAATCAGATGGTAGGGTCAGAATGTGGTGCAAACAACATGAAACCATGAATTCACCATGTCATGTATCAACAGTTCAGGCTGCTGTTGGTGTTAGAGATATATTTGGGCTCCTCCTGACTAATTCAGCTTACCTGCGTGTTGTTTCTAACCATATCCATCCCTTTATGACCACAGTGTGTGATCTTCTGGTGGCTGCTTCCAGCAGGATAACATGCCTAAGGTGTCAAAGTTCAGTCATCTCAAACTGGTCTCTGGAACATCACAATGAGTTCACTGTTCTCAAATGGCCTCTACAATCACCAGATTCCAATCCAATAGACGTTTTGGATGTGGATGAATGTGAGAGGCTCATCATTGATGTGGCAAATCTGCAGCAACTGTGCGATGCTGTCATGTCAATATGAACCAAAATCTCTAAAGAATGTTTCAAGCACCTTTTTCAGTCGATGCCATGAAGAATTAAGGGAAAAGAGTGTATACTAGGAATGTGTGTCTGACAGCTGGATTTGCCACCATTTAAAAAAATTATTATTCCAAATGTAACTTACAAAATCAAGCTCTTACTGTAAAAAAATGACTGTGCTGTATTAAAAATCTTTAGGTTTGTTTGCCATTAAAACTGCTACTTTAGAGTTCCCATAAACATCTTTTTACTGTAAAATATAACATCATATGCTTTCCAGAGACTTTACATCACATCTTTTCTGAACTATAAAAGGATATCAGCTTTGTTGTAATTTCCCCTCTGTCCTTGCACTTCACAGGCACTGAAACACTGCTCTATTCAACACTAACATTAAAAAAAAAACAAAACCCTGAAGGCGAGTGCAGAGCAGAGGTTATTTATCGGTACAAAGACTTAGGTCAGGTTGTGGGCCAGTGCTAGCATAACCACACCACAGTTCACGGGAATACATCCACTAAAAGTCTAAATACTATCGTAACACTTCATGATTTTAACCAACGAGACTTTGTGCCCAGCAAGGAATCAAATACTATATATAATTAACATTTCCAGTAGTTTTTAGTTATTTTTCCTGCCCTCATGGACATAAACATTTGCAGCATTCAGCTGTATTCACTAAGGACAAAGCTTGTAACGTGATCCCCCAGAGTGCGTTTACCTGATAGCACTTGTAGTACTTTGAATGTTTCTGCTTGTGCATTTTTACCATTCATGCATCCACTTGAGAAACGTTTACACCAGTACAACGCAGAGAAATCCCAGTGGAAGGGTTAAAAATGGTGTCTTTACAGTCCTGTGCAACTGAAACGTTTTCAGTCTACAGATGGAGTGATGGTTTCTGTAAGACAGCTATGAAGTGGCAGCTCTCGGACAACAGCTGCTGAATGGCGTTTGCCACATCGCAGAGCAGCGAGACACGAGAGAGCAAATACCATTGGCATATTTTACTGCCTTCCTCAATGCACACATACCACATACTCTATTGTTTGCTAGCATTTTGAGTACTTTTTTTTTTTTCATATTTAATCATATGATGTAAAGCTGAATTTGTGCAATATAAAGACAGGATAAACCCTAGGTGCAGAAAAAACCCAACCCCTGCTTAATTTCTTCTCAACAAAGAACAATTTTATTTATCCCATTACTGAAGATTTTTTTATTTTTTTGGTCAAACATTAGATGTGAGGTGGAGGAAAGTACACTTGGTTAGAGAGGTGACAGTGCACAGGGCAGCAGGCAGGGGGCAGCAGACGAATGAGAGAAGGGATGCGGTTACCGGCAAGAAAGAAACGGAACAATGGGATGAAATCACAGCAAAAACTGGAGTGTTTTCTGCCAGCTCTTCAGGAAATATTTAAGTTATTCAAACAGATTTTATTACAGTGAAAACACTATTTTCTGATCTGTGAACAAAAGGATTTTGGTAGAGAACAGGCAAAGATTTTGTGTTAAATGGACAGTTTTCTCTTTAAAAGTGCTCAAATAAAAGGGGCTGATACATCTCGCACTCCATCTGAGAATATAAACCATTTTTCTGCAATAATAAACACTGTATACATTATATATAGTCTGTTCTATTCATAACTGTTCAGTGTCTCTGTCGTGATTTCAGGAATCTTTTTGCCACCCAAACCTCTTCGTGCATTTTGTCCTCTTGTCTTCCCCCACCCCCATCGCAGGCTGTCAGCGAAGCTAAATATACCCGTCTTCTCACACGCATTCATGCAGCAATCCTTCAACATATATGCGCTCACACATCAGCATGATCTAGCTCTCTCACACACGGTGATCCAGTTTATGATGCTAAAAAACGACAACAACAACAAAAAAAACAATACAATGTCCTGTCAAGGCAACATGTACACACATACTGGTCATTGTTCACATTCTCACACAGCAGTACAAAGGCATGGGCGCAGTTTCACACACAAGCACAGTAAGTGCACACACAGCCCCGTGTAAAGTGCACGCATGGAAGGGAAGCTCTGAAGGACGAAGATGTACATGGAATGAATTCAAAGCTTAACATGCTCAGTGATACGCAAGTTATAATGCAGTGTGTAAGGCTGATTTGTGGATGGAGGATGTTTAAAATACTGCAGAAAGAATTGCAACCAAGTCAAAATTAATGGGTATACAACAGCTCATTCACTCACACACACTCGCACACCAACTAAGCCCTGAATAAGAAACTTTATGCAGGAAAAAATGACAACAAAAAACATAAAAAACAGACAGCTTCCTGTTGCATTGCTCATTTTTCCTACCTCAATCATTCCTCACACTAAAAGGCAATCCAGGTGAATAAAACTAAAAACACTTACAATACTTCCAAAAATCACCAAAATGTAAAAGAAAAAAAGAAAAATCAAGCAACCAAAGTAAGCAAAACTGCCAACAAATTAAAGCACAAATTGGTCAACATCAGAATTTTTTAAAAAGAAGTAAAGGCAGGTGATTAAAACAAAAATAAAAATCGGAGTGACAATGAAGGACACGGCAACAAACAAAAGCACAGTGGAAACAAGAGAGGCACAAAAATAAAGGTGTGAGGGGGGAGGGAGAAAAACACAGTCAGCTAGAATGGCCTCCAACATCCCCCCCCACCCGTTTCTCTCGCTCTGGAACAATCAGCTGCCGGCCCCCCTTCACCGGGGGGCACCTCGCTTGTGTCTGCCAGTCCACTTTCGGCACACACGGAACCCAACACATGTTGCTCCGCCACACCGAGAGGCCCGACCAATGATAGGGTGCCATCTATTGTCAGCGCATCAAACTGCTGTTTGGATGTCCAAAGAGGCTGGTGAGTGTCAAAATTATGGGATTGGGAACTCGCACAAATACACAAAACCCAGAGGAGCGCTTGGAGTGAAGAGTTGGGTCTGCTCTGGGTCGAAATCAATACTTTCCTTCATCCTGTCGCGCGCTTATGAATGATGGAGAAAGAAAGGTAGCACGCATCATCATTACAAGGCAAAGTGGAGTGAGCGTCATACATCGTGTGGTTGTTTTTGTTTTAAACGAGAATTTACCCCAAATAAATAACAAGAAAATAAAATTTAAAAAATGTAAACAAAGTCTGCTTTGATGAAAGTCGTGGAGATATCATGCATGTCATCTGGGAGGCTGAGCTACTTCAGTGTTCGGGTGTCCCGCTGCCCTGACTGGAAAGGTGCAAAGGTGTAGGCAAGGTGAAGAGGCGAAGAGCTCCTCCTACTCGACTTTAACACCCAACTTCTCTGTGTTTAGTAAGTAGAGGCTGTCATCTATGAGGAAACTGGAGGAAGAACAAAGTAACAATCATTCACCATAAGGTAGGTGCATCTGATTCCCCTAACATTTCTCTCAGTATTAGTGCCAAAACACTTGTTTTCAGCCGCAATTCCATCTCTCACATATTTTTTTACAAACCTGTAGAAAAGGAAATGCACTGGGATAGTGCTGAGGTGCCAAACAGCGTGGGCGTCTAAGACCCAAAGCAGTGGGGGAAAGTCCAGAAGCTCCAGCAGGGCCAGACCGTGGAGCAGCATCACCACCAGGCCACACTTCCACCAGTACGGCAGGGTCCGCCGGTTCTGCCAGCACCAACAGAGCCACCACAGGAGGTTTACCATGCCTTTAAAAGCCCAAAAAAGATAAGCAGAGAACATTACATGATAGATATTTGAAGGAGCTGATGCTTGAAGGACAGCAGTGAATGAGACGATCATATAAAGGGGTTTAAAGCATAATTAGGAATTTCTAATGAGGAAGCACAGGTTGGTTAAGTTGCTATAAAAAGAAATATATGCTAAAATAGATTACTGCAGGGCTTTAAATGTAAGAACAGCAGCATAGCGATGCTTGCTTGCAAGAAAAACAAACAAACAAACAAAAAAACAAGCCTGCCAGTCTGTCCTTGAAAGTTTGGATTTATTAAGCAGACTGATTCAGTTCACCTCTGGCTGATCGTCAGTATAGTCCACTGTAGCTGCTACATCACAAACTATTCTACAGTTGAGAGAATAAAATCTGCACCACATGGAAAAGTTAAAAAAAAAAAAAAAAAAAGATTCCTCACATATCAGCCATTTACAGACTTATATGTTACTTGTGGACATGCACTGTACCGATTGTGGCGTTTGCAGCCATGTTGTAGCCGTAGTCAAAACTGACAAAGGTCAAGTAGGACACGTGTGAGGTAAAGACCAAAATGAGCAGGGCTCCCACCATGCTGGACACCCCGGGTCGCTTTAGGCCCAAAGTTCTGGCAAAGAGAGGAAGGAAGGGAAGTAACGTGAGCATATTCAGCGAAGTAAGACAAAGGGTTATAACGACCACACTTGACAAATATTCTCTCTCGTTTTTAATCCAACTTTATCCTAGTAACAGAAGATATTTGAACCAGGATTAATGATTACCCTCTAGAATGTGGTTTTGGATGACAGTTGGGCATTGAAGGTTTGCTTACCTGACGCAGCACAGGTAGATTGAGTAAAGAATGACTGCTGTTGCACAGAAATAGTCCATTTTCTGTAAGAAAAACAAAATCTAAGGTCAACCAATGCTTGTTTACAGAAACTACACTGCGCACAGCTCGAAGGTTGATCAGTAATGGCATTAGGATGTTGCTCATTTGCTAAGCTCATTAACCAATCAAAGAGCAGAATGCTCGTCTCAACAGGTGGTCTGGCAAGTTGAAATGTACATTAGCAGTTTTCCTCACTCTGTGTACATTAAAGTAAAGCTTTTTTTATTATTATTAAAACTTGATCACATGACTGCATGTAAAACTGTAAAACACTGTTTAAACAGTGTTTCTGGCAGAAAACAAGATGACTGAACACAAGTAAATGGAAGAAAACGGGACTCAAAGATGGGAGATCTCCAGTAGGATACACACAAATCGACTCTTTTTTTTTTTTTTTTCAGGGTAATAAGTTACTAGAGGTTTAAAAACCCTTACCTCAGTCAGATAGGTGTCCCGGGTGTGAAACACTGTGGACCAGAACCAGGCATTGAGAGATACCTGACAAAACACACAGATTTAAATATTAGAGTCTGAATAACTCATTGTTTGGGTAATTTTTGCATCAGACATACAAGTTTTTGATAGGAAAACATTTTTTGTTTATCATTTTAAAAAACACAACCTATTGGCCAAGTAATCTAGAAGTGCTTTCTATTAAGTTAGTAACTATTTCTTGAGGTATAATGCTGGGCGGTTAATAAATAACGGGTCAAGCAGATGGACTACAGTAGCACAAGACCACACCGGCTGCCACTCCTGTCAGCTGAAAACAGGAAAATTAGGGTACGATTTATAGAAGAAGATTTAATATAAGATTGAAAACTTTTGTCCTTTCTGATGAGTCTCCACTTCTGCTTCAACATTCAGATGGTAGGGTCAAAATATGGCATAAACAACAAGTCCATGTCTATCCCTTTATGGCTACAGTGTACCATAATCTCACAGCTGCTTCCAGCAAGATAGTGCAACACATCTCAAAGGCCTTCACAGTTACTAGATTTCAATCCAGTAGAGCACCTTTGTGATGTACTGTGATGGGAGACTCAGATTATGGATTTCCAGCCACAAAATCAGTCTATCCAATCTCAGTGTACAGAGACAGCCAGCATATAGACAACTTTGTCCTTTTGGTGATCAAGCATAACAAAGATAACTGACTTTTTGCCCTTTTGAAGTACAATAAACACAAACACACCCCCTTTTTTTTTTAATGTTCTCCATCACAACCGGAAACAGAAATCGACTCACCAGGGAGAAGGCGTTGATGGTGTGGTACATGGGGCTCTGTCGTGGCACCGTGCTCCGATAGCGCAGTAGCATGAGAAGGCAAGCCAGGCCGTTCAGCAGAGAGGCCAACGCGGATGCCGGCTCCTCAAAACACAAGAAGCGTGCAAACGGCCACTGTAGGGGGAAAACAATCATTTGTCCATAATTTCAGATTTGACTGAAATCAATGAAATCTCACAGAAAACATAAAAGTGGACAGCATATTGTTTATTGATCAACCTTGGGTAGGAGTGTGTGATATTTGAGTAACAAACCTTGCCGTGGAACTGTGGGACCCTGTACCCCTCAGCCTGGTAAAGGCCGACTGTGGTCCACATGCACTGATAACGGCAGTCGTCACGGCATGTCCAACCTGGGTGCAGGAACAAAGAGAGGAGCTGAGCGCAAGCACATCAGAGCTGCAAATTTTGGTATTGATCTGATACAACTAAATACAAGGCCAGTACTGTTGACACCAATAACGATATTTGAATCATTATTAATTTGCAAACTCTGAACACACTTTAATGACCACTAAATCACTGTAATTTTTTACATTTCTACAAATAATTAGTTAACACAATTCAAATCAACTCAATTTTACTTGTAGCACATAGTGACAACAACAATAGCATTAAGGTGCTTTATATTGTAAGATAAACACTCTAAAATAATACAGAGAAAACCCTAACAATCAGATGACTCCCTTATGAGCAAGCACTTTGGTGACATCGGGAAGGAAAAACTCCCTTTTAACAGGAAGAAACCTCCGGCAGACACAACAAAACTCATCTTTCAGATTTTCATGCAATTTGAAACCAGGTGTTTTGGAAACCTGGAATGTAAATGTGCCTGTCTCTACAGCATGTTGGGTCAGTGTCTGCTGTTTAAATGTGCTAAAGGCTATAAATGAAATAGATGTGCTAGTCAACACAAAAAAGTTCACACATTTTTTTTATAGCCCATACTTGAGGTGTATTTTGTCATTTTCACCAAAATTATTAAACACAATCCAGTGGGCTACATACTGAACTTAGAGGAGAGCAAGAAAGTATCGATCCTATTGCACTAATATCGATCCGATACCAATACCAGCGTTGGTATCAATATTTGGATGATCCCACCACTTCTACATTCACAAAGCAGGGGATCACGCTGAATTCCCCTTACACTAAATAAGCTTGAGTGATCATCAATAAAATAAGCATGGAAGCTGTTTCAATTCTTGTATAGCAGTGAATAAACTTAAATACACAAGCAACTACAAAAGGCATTTCCTAGATATTTTATACAACTTTAAGGATAGAGATAAAAGAAAACAAATTAAATATTTAAAGGGGTTGCCTTTTGGCCAACTAGTTGTGTAGACACAGAACAGAAAAGTTAATAATGGCAGAAGGGTGGGGTGACAATAGGGTTGTTGGGAGAGCTTGACCAGCCTGAAAATCTGGTTTTTAGTCTTGAAGGCTATGAAACAAGGTCACATTTTTAAAGACGTGAAGACTAAGAGTCACGCATGCAGGCATCAGCAGAAAGCAGCTGCATGCACGAGTGAATATAATGAATGTAAACAGCAAATTAATGGGGGTCAGTTAGCAAATGTTGCTATACAAATATATACATGTACAAGTTGCCACAATATAAATAAGCACTGATGAAAAATCTACTGCTAGCAAGGTAAGTTAGCTTAACTTACCTGTCGACAAGAGCAACTCACCTGTCAGTGCCATGTACTGCGGCTGGGCAGATAGGAAGCCGTTTAGTCGAGCTCCGGTGCAGTTTGTGCGGACACACTGCTTCACACAGTCTCGGTAAACTGGCTCCTTGTCGCCTTGAGAGGACTGCACAGTGGTCACCGACATCAGGAGCAAGAGGACGGTGACCACAGCGGGGAGTGTGACAGATGTGCCGCGGAGTGACACCACAGAGGCCATGGCGGTTCTTCTGGGCCCGTCAGGATTCACGAAGGCACGACGGGACGACAGCGGCGTGAAGCCTACAGCGCGCATCACCACGGAGCCATCCCCAGTTTGTGCTGACAAACCAGGCCTGAAATGTTTTACAGTACCGCTGCTGGACCAGGAAATGCCCACCCTTCCTCTGCTCCCCTGAGCTCAGCCAAGTTTCAAACTCGAACAGCGTTTCCTGTCGACATTTCAAAATTAAAACAACTTTCCCGGAAGCGTATTTGCTCAAGCTGTAGTAGCCTGTATCATACAGGTCTCAGCTAGTATAACTTAACAGATGCTTCTCATAAACATAATTTCTACGTCGTAATACTGCTTATTTGATAAATTCAGGCTAATATTTTAAGATCGGTTGCTTTTATTTTGAAGGCGGAAAGTTTTGTCGCAAAAACCTTTACATCCTGATTCAGTCGGCAACGTCACTAGGTCACATGACACATTGATCTTTTGATTTTAAAATAATGATAATAATATTAATATAATATAACAATAATGTAACGTATAATATATACAATTGTTATGATAATAATGATATGTCTACTTTATTGTATATCGTACTAACCGTTTCTTACCATTTTTACTTGTTTTTTTCAATTTTTATTTTTATAATTTCTCTAATTCACCTTCTCTTCCTGTCCTCTGTACTGCTGCTGTAACAAATCAATTCCCCCAATGATGGATTAAATAAAGTTTATGTATACTAATAATAATAATAATAATAATAATAATAATTATAATTTCATGATGATGATGATGATGATGATTAGTAGTAGTAGTATTAGTATTAGTATTAGTATTATATCAGAAACTGCATCAGATTTGTGTGGGATTCATTCATGACAGGAATTCATTAATATATTTAGATTTTAGTTTTTTGCAAAAGTTTTTTCCTTTCCTGGGAAGGAAAATCGGAATTCCATTTTTTAGTCTGAATGTTTAGTGTATAGATTCTTTCCCTTCAGAGTTGTGTTGTTGGAATCATTGAGTGTTTTGCTGACAGTATAAAAGAAATCATCTTAATGGTATTATATAGCTTTCCAAAACATATGTATCATTCAGCTTTAATGGTGCCTTCACAGATATATAGCTTGTCTGTTGCACGTGCACTGATCCAGCTGTGCGCCAATAACAAACCAGCTTGGTGAGATCCACTTTTTCCACTTTTCACTGACTCTGTCTTAATGAGCTCAGGGCTGAGAAAATGATGCCATTTCTCACCAATGTTTAAATACTTACTTTTCTTTTTTCATGATTGAGTTTTATTTTGCAGTGCAGTGTCAAACTGTGCTCACTGACAGTGACAGCAGATTTTCTTTTTCACAACCGATTGCCATAATTTTCACTGGGAAATCATGCCTGCTTGTTTTGTTTTTTCGGTCTTGTCTCCAAGTATTTAGACTCTTCTGATCATATAAATAACTATAGATTGTGTAACTCATCCAAGTGACTTCTGCAGTCTCAGCTGACCTACAGTCAGCTGAGACTGCAGCTGACTGAAGAAGTCACTTGGATGAGTGACGAACCATTTGTTCCACTGACAACGCTACATCCAGATAAACAGAATCAACCTTCTGGGAACTGTAGATGGTCTTCTTCGTCCATCGTTTCCCTTTAGGTGCCCCCTCCCCCCAATTGGATCATCTGCCTCCATCTCACCCTAAGCCATCCTCCTAAGACACTGTAACCCTCTGCATGTCTATTGGAACCTTCTCAATAGATCTCCTCTTTTCCTCCTGGCTGGCAGCTTCATATTCACTATCCTTTATCCAATATATGACACACAATATGTCTGCCTTTATTCTCTCTATCATGTCAGCCAGCTCTCTCCCTTTCTCCTAAGCCCTACATTTAAAGTCCCTACTCACCACCTCCACACTCCTGCCTCTCCTTCTCCCCCTGCTGCCTCCTAACACCTTCACTCTCTTACTTTGTCTTTGACCATCAGTAGCTTCCACTAGCACCCCGCTGGCCAACAGCACCAGAGGTGGTTGTTAATAACCTGGACCCCAACCAGTCCGGCATCTAAATCTTGTTCTTTTTGATCCGCATGTTTAATTTGGCAAAGATTTTAACCCAGATGCTCTTCCTGATTCAACCCTCCCCATTTATCCAGGCTATGGACCGGCACTAGGAGTATAATGGCATTCAGCCGCATCTGGTTGGGGGTGGGGGTTCAAAATTCCCAAATTCTTTGCAATTCTGTCTCAAGAAAAATGATTCCAAATTCTGGAACTTTCTCTATAATATTTTCAATTTAATATGTGAGTTTAGATCATTTGAAAATCTGATTTTGTCGCGATTTTATCCAACAACTTTTGATTTTACTAATCACAGGGTGTCACATTTATTGGAATCAAGGATTGAAGTAGATCCAAAGGTAGACTACAGTTCTTCTGCTTACTATGTTGGTTTTATTCCTGTAATGTTTTTTTTCTTTTTATCCTTCTGTACCTTTACCCTGAAAATGATTTTTCATAGTTTCACTGCAATCTGTAATTACTGCTCTTTTCTTGCTTGCTCTGAGTTAAAGTGGTACCCACCCCTGATTTGGGATCATTTATATTGAGAAATGGGATGATGGATAAAGTTCACACTGACAGTGCTTCACCATATGCATAATACAGTCAGAGTGCAGTCGGTGCTCTACGGGGCTGTCCACAGTCACCCGGCAGTTCGTTCACCCGCACCCCCACTTAAACCAAGAGACACAGTGTGGTACGAAAGATAGTGGATTTTATTTGTACTTCTTTATTTGTTACAGTGGAGACACAGACACAGTCACAACAGCAGGAGTGGAAACAGCAGTAGGGTGAGGTGGGGTGGAAAGAAAAATCAAAAACAAAGCTGTTTTGCTTTTGTTTAGCTTTTTTATGCCGCCCACCCAACCACCCTCTTTCACCATCTCTTTCTCTATTTACAAGATTTTTTAAATCGTGCTTTCCTCTTATTACTGTAACCTTTCCTTTCATACCTGTGTTTAAGAGAGTGTCTAAATAAAAGAGAGGGGTAGGCAAACTATTATAGCGCAGTACTCCCACTCTTTTACTGTGCACTCCTGGCCGGTACAAACAGAAGGAGGGATCCATTAAACACTCTGTGCCCGGTTGAGACTAACAGACCGCCGGGGCCAGACTGCTCGCCTGTTTCAAGCAAGTGATTGTGCATGCACCACAGCACCCAAGAGACATTTTGACCAACCACACTGAACTGCATATGCATATATATGTAGGTATGATGCATGCACTGTTGGCCTCAACACAGGAGGACAGAATGAGTCATGGGCGAGTAGGGGAGGGAAAAGATGGAGGAAGAAGAGGCAGGGACAGAGATAGAGAGAGCGTTTCGGTGTCACAAGATTATTTTTTATTGAAAATAATCCCATGTTCCCCTGTTGGTACTCACACACAAACACCCCCACAGCCTCCCGTCCTCTCACTGAACATCTCGATAGAGGAGACAAGTCTTTTCATAAGAAGAAAGAGCCGACCCGGGTGCGAGTGTGTGCGAGGAAGATGTTTCATTGGTGGAGAGGAGGAAGAATTAAGGGTATGGACAAGTGTGGGTTTCAACAGAGGTAGAGATGTCGAGGATTTATTCCTCCTTGTCCTCTCCGTGTGTGATGACGTAGCAGATGTTCTTGTAGTCAACGTTGCCAGCCACATCAGGGGGGAAGGCAGCCCAGAGGTTCTTCATCTGCAGATGAAGAGGAAATGAAGAAATGTGTAAAAAAGCCTAGCAAAAAACAAGGGCCAAATCGCGCCGTGAGTCAACGAGCAAAGTCCGATCAGCTCACCTCCTCAGCGGTGAACCTGTCGCACTGGGTGGTCAAGAGTTCCTCGAGGCTGGAGAGGGAAAACCCAGGAAATTTAAGATTAAGATGAAATATTACACCAGGAAGAGATCAGTGTAGTGATGGAAGATAAATGCGAATAAGCTTACAATTCCTTCTTGATGGTGCCAGTGCCCTCGGGGTCCAGGACCTTGAAAGCGCTCAGGATGACGTCCTCAGGATCAGCACCTATGGAAACAAAAACAGAGAAAAAAATAATAATTCAGAACTATGTTAAGCACATAACATTATCTGTTTAGATGAATAACAACCATCACCTTACAGCACCAAGTATTTTATGAAATGGAATTCAAAGGGCAATTGATATGTGCCAACACACCCTTCAGCTTCTCGCCGAACATAGTCAGGAACACGGTGAAGTTGATGGGGCCGCTGGCCTCCTTCACCATGGCCTCCAGCTCCTCATTCTTCACATTCAGCTGACCCATGGTGGCCAGCACGTCCCTGAGGTCGTCCTTGCTGATGATGCCATCTCTGTTCTGGTCGATGATTGTGAAAGCCTGGCGCACACCGGGAGATTAGTCAAAGATTAGATCAGAGTTCAGCCAAACTTCAGCTAAAATAACACTTAATTAAAACCGGTGAAAACTGAGATTCTCACATTTCTCACAAGTCCTTATTATCCAGCTTGTTTTTCATGATTATTTGTGCAAGGCACTCTGCCAACGTAAATGTGTAAATGTGGAGCAGTTAGCTCCTTCTCCTTCTACATAGGAGGGCGTATCACCCAATGAAACCAAAGATGGCATTGCAAACCTTTTGGGACTTGGCAGCGGGTCAGCCACTTGTCTTTCTAAGGTGTTAAAATGGCTTGGGAATGTGAGACAAGCCCCTTGCGACATTTAAGGAGAAGGTATTGATTGCAGCTGTCATCCTTTTGCCTTGTGACTAAATCTTATGACCATGTTACCAATGTTCTCTCTGCTTCTGAGGCCTCTTAAGGGCCTGCCAAGCTACTGTTGACATTGTATTGTCTTTCATTTAGATCTGTGTACTGAAGAAAACCCCTACAAATGAATCCTGATTTCTATAATCTACTGATAACGACACTATTTACCTCGTTGATCACAGTGCTAAAACCCCCAAATTCCTTCAGTTTCAACCCTGAGCTCCCCTTCCCCTGTGCACCAGCTGTTGGGCCACATTCCAGTGGAGTCAAGGAGCGAGTGTCTCTGAGGAGAATTCCTAAGCTAGCATAGAGCAGAGGTAACTGCTGTCAACAGGAGAGCTCAAATTTACTGTCCTGCCGTGCTGATGAGGGCATTTTTTGCTGTTGTGCGGCCAAAGTGATGAGATCTATACCCTCTGATAGCTCTCTCACGTTACGCTCAAGGTCATATGATAGAGTGCTCAGTTATATCACCACCTTAGAAGTTACTGATAGAAAGCTTGAGGTGTGATGAGGAAAAGGTTACCTCCTTGTACTCCTGGATCTGGCTCTGCTCGAACATGGAGAACACGTTGGAGGATCCACCCTCACCCTGCTGCTGCCTCCTCTTGGCTTTCTTGGGTGCCTGTGATATGATGTAAGGTGTAAGAAAATCCATACATACAGGACATGAACTAAAGAAGCAGATCCTGGTTAACTTTCAAAATCATCATATGAAGAAAAATAAATCAATCAAATCAAATTTATTCCTGAATAAATTTAGCCAGGATTGGCCATTTTGCCAATTGAATCTCTTTTTAGGGTAATGACTGAATTTTTCCCCCTCTTAAAAAAAACTATAAACTTTGAAACAATCACCCAATTTAGGATAAAACACTATGTAATGTGTTGAGGACTACAATAATAAGAAATAGGTCCTGCCAAACTTTAGCTCAAGGCAGCAGATAACACTAACACTGGGTCCAAATCCAAAAAACTGGGACTCCTTCAAGTTCACTTCATGGGATGTTGGTAGTCCAGATAGCAAATATCTTAATGATATGCCCAGCTCATCATTTTAATGTAGAGAACATCCTAAAGACTTTTTTTTAAACCCAATGAAGTGGCCACACTCACCATCTCTCAAGTTTGTGAGGTTGTTGTTGGTCAAGAAGAGAAGCCTACGCCAAGCCGATGTGACTGACATGTAGGTATTGAATGCCTGGGGCCTTATATACTAGCCCATAGGGGGCTAACTTTAGCCACACCATCAGGTTTGGCAGGAAAACAGAGCTGGGGTATAGTAAGAGAAAGAGGGAGGAGCGAGGAGGTGGCTGGGGGGATCGGTTTACTGATGATCCAAAATAGGCCGCAGAAGTCTTGGAATGAGGTGAATTCAATGCCAACAGTGACTTTGGTGTCATCTGTGGACTAATATGGACAGACGGGACACGCAGAGGGACAACTGAAACGTCCCCATTTGACTTACTGAGTCTTTGTCGTGGCTATTTCTGTCAACTTTATATACCCATTGTGAGACTTCAAAGCCCAGGGTGTGATGGCAAAGTGTCGCTGCTTTACTGCCTTAATACAGACACAGATGGGACAGTTACCCTGCAGTCAGCGCGGCCCGTTGCCTTCTATTAATTAATACTCCAGTGCTGCTCACTATATCTCAGCTAACATTTCCTGAAGTCATCACCTGTCTAAATGATAGGTTTGATCTGAGGTTCGTGGCCATGGCCAGATCATTAGTGGCCATCAGGGTGTATAAACAGTTGTGAAACCTGAAAACAGTTGGCTGATGGACATTGGTGCAGGTCCAGCAATGACACACGACCACTGGGTCTCTGGAAAAAGTGACCATGCATCAGTGAGAAATCCAAACAGTCCTTTTAATACTGCCTCAAGTAACTGGAAATGCTCAGTGGAAAGAATAACATTGAAAGTGTTACTGGGAGGGGAACAAAATAGATCACAGAGGCCACCTTTACAGGGGACTAAAGATATAAAACAGGTGCTCACACCCAGTATAGTGAACCGCTTTCTCTGTTTTACTGATTCAAGTGTAAGAAAGAAAAAAGAAACAGGCAAAATGATGATTGGACTAAATGACCAGCTTTACCACCATGAGTGCACTAATTTGGGTTCCTCCTCGAGGTTCCCAGTATAGTTGCTTTAGGATAGGAGGACAGTGACCCACCCACTAAACCCCATATATGAGCTTCATTGGCTGGCCATCAATCACACAACTGTACAGCTTAGGTATGTATGTATTGGTATCCAGCGCTGGCGTGAAGTGATCCCGAGTCTTAGCTGGCTTGTGGGCGTAGCGTTTCACGTGGCAAAATATGACCTAAATTATCTGAAATGTTTTGTAGTGATGGAAAACGAAGCACCCGATTCGCAAGGAGGAAGCAAAAAATGTGTTGTATGTGAAGCCGATAAGCAGCCAGCTCAGCTGTAGGCTCGAAGGTTGAAAAAAGAAGCGATGCAGACACGGAAGGAGAAAGACCGAGCAAAGACTATGAAGACAAGACAGCTGTACAGACTGAAATAGCCCTGCTGCCCTGCTGCCATTCTGTTTCTCAGCCATTTTGACCCCCTTCTAAAATTTAGCAGACTTCACCCTTCTTGGCCTGCGTTGCCCCCCAGCCAACTGTCAGTCCTTTTTTACCCTGTCACTGGTCAAATGGTTTAAATCTGTGAGGCAAAATGGACTCATTAGGTCATCAATAATAATAGAGCCCAAATGGAAAGGTTTCCTCGATCGGACAATTCCTGATTTAACATGGAAATGTGGCCAACTTCCAGCTACTGATTAACTCAGGCCTTTTTAATGGCTGGCAGATTTATTTCTTATAAACACGCAGGTATTATCAGCTAAGTAATGAAGTTGTTATTAATAAGCAAATTTTATATCACCATTTCACAGTTTCTTTCCTTATCTGTCCTTTGTGTGGGCATCTTAAGACAGGGGTGTCAAACATAAGGCCCGGGGGATCAAATCGGCCCACCGAAGACTCAAATCCGGCCCACTGGAAAGCTTTATACGAAGGAGAAACTCAATGTTTTACAATGTGTCCACAGTAAAAAACAAACATAACAACAAAAGAAATTTACATTTTCTGCGAATCAACAGAAAATTTCAGTCTAGTTACGAGGACTTGTTCTGTAATTTAACACATTTATTTCTTACAGTTTAATCCCAAAGAGTCGTGCTGGCACATTTCTTTCATTTGCCACAGCAGCATTTCTTTTTTGTAAATGTGTAGTTAAATGTCTTTTTACTAACAGAAAGGACAGTTTTACTGATCCAGCCTGCTTAAGATCAAAATGTGGTGTATGCGGCCCACATGTGTAACACAGGCTTGACATCCCTGTCTTAAGAGAAAGGTTTTCACCTGAACTGGTTAGTCATAGTATGTCCAGTATAGGGACAGTAGACTAGCTGGAGGAGATGGAGGTCATATTTCAGGTGTGACTTTATAAAAATGTCACGTTAGGAGATATACAGAAGAGGATTAGGGCCACCGAAAAAAAAGTGGGCACGTCTGTTTTTCTTCTTTTCCCGAATTCTGAGAAAAAAGTCAGAATTCTGAGATTAAAGTCAGAATTCGGACTTTTTTCTCAGAATTCTGGAAAAGAAGAAAAAAAAGACGTGCCCACTTTTTAATTTTTTTTCAGTGGCCCTAATCCTCTTCCGTAGAAATAAATTCATTGCAGTGACAAACAAAAGTTAATAAAACGGATGATCATAGATCATTTATTGACGAATCTATGAAAATGTAAGTAAAAAAGAAACAGCATGTTTCTGGAAGAAAACAAATATAACTATGTCAACTATATATTACCGATACATTTCTAATCCAGTGCACGTATGCATGATAAAGCTTCTCTATAAGTTAAGGGTTAGAAACAAAGCAAACTTTTATCATCCAAAATCTATCAAGTTTTCATCCTGAACATTCGCACCGCCGTGTCCTTTCTTTGACCACATGGCAATCAGTTCCTTCACTTCCTTTCCGTAATCTTCATGCAGCTGGTTAAAGTCGTACTCCCCAATCGTCTGAAATGGATCAAACATAGGCACCACGCTGGCATTCTTCTTCGATCGCAGTTTGGGTGATTTCTTACTAGCCGTCTTGGATGAAATGGTAAGAGCTTGTAGGTTTGGACAGGAATTCGGGCTGGATGCTGTTCCCAGCGCAGATGAGGTGCAGGTGTTTGAGGTCACAAAGACAGCAGGCTGGACGGTGTTGAAATTTGGCATGACGAAAGGTTTGCTTGGTTGACTGGAGAGGGCGCCCAATGCATCTGAAGAAAAAAGCAGTGACGTATAGAAATTAAGGAGGTGAATGCACATGAACAGAAAGAAAAAACTGATCACGCTGCATGTGTACGGCAGAGGTCCATCCACTTGCTCAATGACGCTTTAATCTAACCTTTATTTCTACAATTAGTGGGTGATCTCTTCAGACTGTGGGCTCTGGAATACTGAGAATCTCTTACTGATCACTACATGCTCAGAAAATGTACACAAATAAAGCACTGTGTCGTACAGGCTAAGCAAACAGGTGCTAATCCATGTTTTCTGCCAGTTTTTCTACATGATAAAAGAAAGGCTGCTTTAGGCTTAAACTTTAAGAAATAAATATGTAAAATTAGCTCTGACTGTGTTGTATTTATAAAATGAAAATTTGGGGGAAATAACACAATGTCTTTTTTTTTTTTTTTTTTTACTGTGAACCTGCTGTAAAAATTATTAATGTCTATAGTATACAGTGAAAAAACAGGAAATCCATGTTGTTTCATTGTTTATCTGTTTCTTTGTTGACATTAGTGTTACAGGAATGACCACGGGGGAGGTATTTATCAGTTGGAAAAGCTGTAAACCTTAAAAAAAATACAGTTAAAAGTTTAACATTTAAAGTTGTCCTTCACACTTCCAAAGCTCTCCAGTGGGCCAGATTGGAGTCTTTGGCAGGCCGATTCTGGCCCCCGAGCCTTATGTTTGACACCCCTGAACTAAAGTTTTAGTTTGTTTGTTTTTGTAAAACCTCTTTAACTTGATCTTTGTGCCTCTCTGCACCGCTTAATGTGCTCGTACCTTACATAATCTGACCTGACTTTTATATGGAGGCTCAGATTTAACCTTTTAAAACACAGTTTTCTGTGAGCAGCCAGAATGAAATTTCGATATAAGGATTGTTGTTTTTTTGACACAATAAGACTCAGACACAGGCCACTCTTTGAAAGGACCAGACTTGCAAGAAACAACGGTAAAAGAATATGTCTGGTTGATACTTTTCTACGCTAACGCTTGTACCCTTACTACACGTCTCAAAGTTAATCCAGCTTTGAATCTTCTAATTAGTTTTATTTATTTATTTATTTATTTTAATTCCGTTTACTTTCAGTTAGTTTCCAGAGTGGATTTTCCCATTTCAGTTTAGTTTCTGTTGCATGAAAATGTCTAGATTTAGTTTAGTTTTTATTAGTTTCAGTTTTAGTTTTAGTCTTTTTCTGATTATAGCTGTAAGAAAGGCGTGTGTCAGAGGTGGTGGTTGACTCAAAGTGTGTCACAGAAACTCTGGATATTTCCTCTATATTTTCATTTTAATTCACAAAATCATTTCAGTTACTCATATTTCTTTTCAAAAATCTAGTTTTTATTTTTATTTTAGTCCTGTACCTCACACACACACACACACACACACATACACACACACACTCTGATAAATGTATTTTGGCCAAGGATCCTTCAGTGTGCAGACTAGAGGAGCTGGAGATTGAACCATCAACCTCCCAGTTGGATGGCCCGCTCTAGGACCAAACATAAATCAAGGACGCTTTCTTCTTTGCGTGAGCTTTATGCTCACACCTCATGGTCAGGACAGCAGGTCCATAAACGGATTCAATGACTGATATTAACTTAATTACTACTTAACTAGTGAAACTAATTGTCAGTTTTTAAGCAAAATGCCCCCAAATCTGTGAGAGCGTGTCAACTTTGTTTTAATGAGACGTGTCTGTATATGATATGGGATCGATTTTGTGGTGACTATGAGAAATTATGACCGATCTTTTGAACAAAAGCAGAATGACCGATAACAAATATTAACAATAAAAACTGTGCTCTGGCTACTATTCTGTTAATAGATAAAACATCAGTAGTGATCATGATGATGCGACTGATGCTGCGAGATCATAATATGTGTGTGTGTGCAGCATGTACCACAGTGTACCAGGTGTCTGATGTAGAGGCAGGAAAACAGTGATGCAACGCCTCTCGCAGCTGCCCTCCAGAACAAAGGCTGCTCTCTTTAACCCCCCCTCCCCAACAAAGATAAACCCGCTCCATCTTTCTGCCTCCCTCACCTCTGTACTTCGACTCCATGTCCACTACAAGCAGGGCCAGGTAGCTGTGGCTGGCTGACAGCAGGGCTTTGATCCAGCTCTCCTGACTGGCCTGGTCCTCCGCGGCAAACTTGTACGTCCGCAGCCCTGGCTCGCTCCACACCAGCGAGAAGGCAAACTTCTCCTCGGACTCGCACAGCTGGACGGTGCAGCCCTCCAGAACAATCACTCCTACCAGATCCCGGTCGGTCTGCCGGTCTTTGTAGAAGAGGAGGTTCCCCTTCAGCACGAACCAGCGCTTCTGATAGGAAGTCTTGATCTCACCCTGTTTGTGTGTGACAGTTGTGTTTTAAAGACTGCTGTAGAAACGCCTTGGGTACTCAATTTCTTACATAACTGCTTTGAGGAAACAGGCAGCCCAGTGGGAGGTGAAATGTCACAGAGATTTTGAAAGCTGAACTTAAAAACAGTTTAAAAAAAAATCCCCTCTCAGTTTATTTACTTTAGATGACCTCACTACCCTTTCTGTTTGCTTTTTAAAATAATACTTTAGTCAGGTTCCCTGTAAACCTGAGCCAGAGAGTCTTACCTTCTTGTACAGGTACCCTTCCTTATCCACAGGTGAGTTGGAAGATTCAAAATAGGTGAGGACTTTTTCATCTATCTTCATTTCAACATCTCAGTGTGCCCGGAGCAAAATCTGCCACGCACACACCACAGATCGACAGAAAGAAAAAGAAAGACTTTATCTACTTCCTCTTGTTGTTGCTGTGACTATTTATGATTATAGAGAAGTTATGTTAACAATATTTTAATGACCCATTGTCGCCCAGCGGCCAAATAAGCGCCCTTTCCGCGTTTTAAACAAGGAAATGCATTCATATCTCGGCGTTCATACTCAACAATAAAAATGACTGCTTTCTTTTCTACAACAGAAACTCAAAGACAGCCGTGTTTAGCTCGTATTCAACCGAAAACACGGCGATCGCCATGAATAAGACGAGTTTTTTTAAGTAAGACGTTTACGCGCGCCTGTAGTAAGACAAACTTACTCAACACCAGTCTCCGTTGGCAATACGCCTAAAAGTTGAGAAACGGAGAGGCCGGTGAGTTTCTCATATCCACATGGTTCTTGTTTACTCACCTCTGTGAAATAGGAAAATGAAGCCGTTCCTCTGTGAGCGTCTGAGTTAATCAATCGCTTCCTGGTAAGGTGAGCGCAGCTCCACGTAAACACTTTAAATAAATGGGCTGGTCCCCGGGTTTTACCACTGAGGCTAGAAAACCTGTCAGTTTACCCAAATCAGTTGTAAATGTGTTATACTTGTAAAATCGGCTCCTTTAATTCAGTTTAAAGCAATTCAAATGCTGAAGTTTGGCACAGCTGTTGTGTAATTCAGCGGTTTCGTCTTGCAGAGGCGCCCTCTTACAAAACCATTGGATTGGTTCATGCTGTTTTTAAGTAAGTACTTGAAAATTTCATACAAATGAGGATCAAAAACCAGTCTTCATAAATACACACAAGGAACAACGATAAACAAAATTATAGTGCTGGGCAAAAGTCTTGATCCACCCCTGATCCACAGTCAAAGCTCTTTTCTGGATGTTGGATGTTACATTCTCTGTGAAAGTGACCCCACACTGCTTCAGTAATATTGAGGTCCAGGCTCTGGGGAGGCCAATCCACTGTGTTTTTCTATCCAGGTGCTTTTACTGCGTGGGCAGTGTGTTCGGATCATTGTCACGCCTAAAAATGAAGCTATTGCCAAGCTGATATTTCCCACATGGAATTTTATGGTGGATCAAACCTGATGATACTTTTCTGCTTCCATAATTCCATCATATGATTGTTGGGGGTTTCTCTGTATTATTGTAGGGCCTTTACCGTACAATATAAAGCAACTTGGGGTAACTGTTGTTGTGATTTGTGGTTATTTAAATAAAATTTAATTGAACTGAATCAATTTTGATACGAACCCCAATGCGAGTGGCTGAAATGCAGCTCCAGACATGACAGAGCCTCCACCGTGTTTCAGTGACCGTAAACACTCACTGTTGTGTTTCCCTCCTGACCTTTAGCATTTGAATTCATCACTCCATAAATCCCCTTATGTAAGGAAAGCACTTTCAGATATTGTTTATCATCTGTAGATAGTTTTGGTTGGTACAAAAATGCAATTGTATGCCTGTTAAACTTTTATCTTTGGTAGATTTGTAGATTACACTCATAAATTAGGAACAAAATGACGTTTTTAAGCTACTAATATCTACAGACACAATTTAAAACTGGTTCTTTGCTAAGTTGTCTGTTAAGTGTGGTTCACCCCTTTAGTAATGCACATTTTTATGCTTTATAGGTCAGTGTTAAGTGGCTTAACAAACAAAGAAAAACATTTCTGTGAAAATGTCCAAATACAAAGACTGGACTGAAAAAGCAGCGAATGTCCAAATAAAAACTGGAAGCCTGGAGAACTGTTACTCAAGACCATTTTAAAAATGACAAGAAAGTCTGGCTGGCTTTTTGCAGTACTGTTAACATACTGCATATTCTCTCGTGACCTAGCGTTTCAATCTCACTTGTGCCAGCACCTGTGGTTTCTCAAACGCTTCTGAGTGAACCACCGCCTCAGAAAAACAATGTTGACGTACAGATTCCTTTAGGTTATGTGGTCACTGTTGTTTTTAGCACAGAAAAACCTGCTGACATATGCTGTGCAAAAACCCAAGTGGGCGCATGCGATAATTACTTACACAATATACCTGTGGCTGCTGACCAGACTGCTGAAGAACAGTCTGCTTAAAATGTCACTCACTGAGCCATCTGTAATGGTAATAAATTAGTTTATTGCCTCTGCTTCACAAACCAAGTTTAACTTGCAATACATATGTCCAACCATCAGAAAGCCTTTAATCAGTCTGGAAAGTCGGGCAGCTTTAGTGACAATTATGCGATTCAGATTTTTAAAAGGTTTCTCTGACATTTACTAAAATGACGACACATTCTGCAGGTGACCGAAAGAGGTCAACTCGTCGAGTTAACCTCCTTTTCAAACCAACGTTTCACAGGAAACTGTTATAACGGAATCAGATCTAGAAGACACACATCAATATATCAATATAGCATTTGTAATGCTTGTACCATAGGAGACAAAGAGACTCCTGCACACCATCTAACTTGCAAGAACATATTTATTTCCTTTTTGTATAGCCAAAAGTCTGTGTTTTAAACACTTTGCTGCTTCATTTCTTATTTAGATTATTTCTTACATGTTTCCAGGGTTTACAGTGGGATTTGGCAGGCTGCAAATCCCTAAGATCCACTGAAGCAGTGCAGCATGAGCTAATGAATCACTTACTAATAAGTTACAAATTAATTTTCATTGTGAGTGCCAGTAGATTTCCTCTCTCTTTGTGGGTACAGGCTGTCAGCTGATAGAGTAACTGTTTTTGGTGATTTTAACATGACCTAAGAAGAGGTTATTTCAACACCTGGCTGGTATAAAGGCAATATGAAAGGTAGAATTTAAGCTAAACAGCATCATCAGTCTGAAGTTAAAGTGACGGCTGCTAGCCTTGATTCACCTTGGTGGTTTTTAAACTTCAGATTTAATTTTTTTTTAAAAAACAAACCGTGTTCAATTTCACGTAAATAAAGGTGAATTTCATCAGTGCAAAAGCATCCGCAAAGTAAATTTACCTCAGTTTTACATCATATTCACCTGGTTATCTATCTCCACCACTGCTTCACCTAACTTAAGTGGCCACGAATACCACAGCCTGCTCTACAGCAGCACAACACAGCACAGTACTGTACACTGGATGTAAACACAGCTAACACAGCAGTTTAGCCTGCACTGAACTGTGTAGTATTTTCATACTTCATACATTTCAATAACACAAAATGATTCCAATTCAAGTTTCGCAACGTGAAATAACCATTAAGCTACAGCAAAACATCCTGCACAGACCTAGCTTCTGATAAAAAAACCCCCAAAACAGAACAAGGATCGTTTACATCACATTACATGTAAAGCTTTACATTTCTAGCTAGTCAATTGTCGCTCTCTGAGCAGTTCATAGCTTTTGAAAATAACCTCATTATCCTCTTATTATTTTTCTCCATCTCTGAGAGTGATCGTATCACAGATTCACTTTTCTCTCTCTCTGGAAAATAGCAGCTGTATCTTTAGCTTCCATAGCCAAGCTGCACAGACAGTTTGTGTATTTATTGCTGAGCTATTTGAAATGACCTGCCACTTTAAACACATTTACTCCATTTGTGCTTCAGTACTCTTCCTGAGTAAGTATCTCCATGGCATCAACTGGATGGACCGCCAGACTGCAGCACATTAATTACTCATTAACTGAAGATGTGGGAATGAAACTTTAACCCCTGCATGTTTCCATGGCACAGAAGAACAATCACAAGCATTTCATCATCTTCTTCATAACTTCTGCAATTCTTTGTGGCATGCAGGATATCAGCTTTTGAGATCTGCATGATCAGAGCTCTCCAGCCGATCACAGCTTTTGGGCTTCTGCTTGTCCAATTACTTTTCATGAATTGACTATCCTATAAATGTCCTCCAAGCCCAACTTCTTCCAGTGATCCAATAGCAATCTGGGTCATCTATTTGAATCTTATAAAATGCTAATTATTGTTCTTCATAATATCATAGAAACATGTAAAAAAAATCTACTTTTTTGAATGAAGCAGCAGTGTTTATGAAACATTTGGGCATGACCCAACTTTTAGAAGTCACATTCCCTCGGAGCTTCACAAGACATACATACAAACACATTTTTAGCATACATAAGTTCGATTGGATTTCACAGGCCATACAAATGTATCGCTGGACTCTTGTTTCTGTATAAGCTGTTTCAAATGTAGCTCCAATAAAATCTTAACATCTCTCGGTCTAAATGAATAGCTCACATTTATATATAAAACTGCATGTTTTTGTGTTTTCTTTTTACATTTCTAGCTTTATTCATTACACAGGGTGTATCAAAAGGAATAATCTGTTGTTAAAATGCTTTAACTGTTCAGTCGTTCACCAGTAATGACTGAAACACAGTTTCTTTAAAAAATACAGCCTTTTGAAATTGGATGACTCTTTTGATACACCCTGTGTAAACCACACTGATGCCTGGTGTTTATTTATATGTCCTGTGTAGCACCTTGAGAATGTAATTAGCTGAAAGGTGACAGAAGCTTCCTGTTTAAGATGCTTCTCTTGAGCACTGACATATATTCTTGCAAGTTACAACAACGCTGCCGTCTGTTATTACAATTTCAACACTCGGTTGAGTTGTGTCACCAAAGTAACACTGCACGGATATGCTATACCAGATATATCAGATATAGAGAGTATGCTTTTTTTAAGACTTCCCCTCTTTGGTTAAGAGGGGGAAAAACAGCAGTCTGGCTTCTCCATGCTTAGAGTGACAAACAGAGGAGCCTTCCAACAGCTCCAGTGAGTTAGCAACAATTTAAATACACTGCAACTGTTTCTAAAACTAGGATCACAGGTCAAAAATCAACCTTTAAAAATCTCTAAAAAAGAAACAAAAAACTGTGCTAATTTTATTGATGTGCACTCGACTCAGTGCTGTAATCACTACTGCTGCTCCTGACATGCTTGCTGCAGCTGGAGCGTCTCTCCGATGTGGATCCTCTGGTGTCTTTTGAGGTTCTCCCCTCGACTGAAGCTCTTTCCACACTGGCTGCAGTAGTACGGCTTCTCCCCCGTGTGGACCCTTTTGTGTTTTTTCAGGTCTCCCGCCTGACTGAAGCGCCTCCCACACTGGACGCAGCCGTACGGCTTCTCTCCAGTGTGGCAGCGCTGGTGGATTCTCAGGTTCCCGACCCTGCTGAACGTCTTTCCACAGACCACGCACAAGTGGAAGCCGTCTCTCCTGAGGTGCTCCATCCTGATCTGTCTGCCATCCAAACCGGCCCTGGTGTTCTTTGCTAATCCATGCCTCCTGTGTGCCATGTGATTTGAACGAACAAAAACGAGTCCGTAAGGCTCAGCGCTAGCTTGCGGCCTGAGGGTCTCGGCAGAGGTATGACGAGAGGAGTTGCAGCTTAAATCCATGCAGCCAGTGTACTGGGATTGAAGACATGGTTGTTGTGATGACATGCAGTCTGTGGGCTCTGATTCACTTTTGATGGCAGCCATGTTTAACCCAAACAGTGCGCTGGAGTAAGGGTCTGCTCCGGCGTCCCTGGTTTCAGACGGCATACGGTGCCCCTCTAAGTTGTGCGTTGCATCTGCCAGCTGTACTTTGTGGTGGTCTGTGGATGTTTGCGCCAACTTGGACTCAGCTTGTGTCTGAATACTGCTGTGGCTCTCTTTTTCTTTAGTCTCCTGCTTCAAGACATAGTTGAGCTGGTTGCTGTTTTGCTCTGCGAGAGCAACAACATCCAAGTCATGCTTCTGAATGATACTCAGATCCTGCTTCACTGTTGTGTCGCTCTCCTCTGCTGACGGCCCACTTGTAGTCAGGACAGCTGTGAAATTTGCAATCATGAATAAGAGACCTTAAGCAGGACAAAAATGTTACATTATCTGTAATGATAAATTCCTTACAAAAATTATATGTGTTCTCATGGGTGCTTTCTTTTGGTATTTTGTCCTGGAGCTCCTGCAGTCTCCTCTTCAGACTCTCGTTCTCTCTCTGTGTCCTGGCTGTTTTCTCCTGGTACTCTGACACCGTCTCCTTCACCACCTCCAGAACCTCCTGCACGGCTTCGGTCAGGAGTCTGGCCACCCGGGCGTTCAAACGCTCAAGTTTAGACATCCTGAAATGAAACACCACTTATGAGAACACATCTGTTTTTATATATTAATTAAGGGGAAATTTAAAATAAGCAATACCGTTGATGCTACTGCTATGGGTTTACACTCATCAACCACCTAGTTAGGTACACCTGCTTAACTGCTCATTGTGGGGAATATTTTTTTTGACCTCTTTAATACCAACCAAGCATAATTTAAACACCACAGCCTACCTGGTAATAAAATCTATGCTATGAAGAATTAAGGTAGTTCTGAAGGCAAAAGGGGGTCCAACCCGGTACAAACAAGGTATACCTAATAAAGTGCCCAGTGATTGTATATGACAGCACTGGTGTGCAGTTACCTGTTACTTCAAACAACGAATTAGAGCTAACTGTTCTTTCATAAACCAGTGATTACCTGTCCTGTTATTAAACCGTCATGCAACGCAATCAAAGGATTTCCTACTACACTACCATTCAGCTACATTCACCTTATTTTGGCCCGACGTTTAAAACATTGTAAACAGATAAAATGATGGTTACTCATCTTCTAAAACCTGAAATACGTGGCAGTGTTATCTTGTAACTATTACTAATATCAGTTTTAAATACGAGAATATTTTTAAATCTCCAGGAGTACCTGTAAGCTAGTCCCGAAGTTAGCTTCGTATGTCAGTGTTTTCCGTTTAAACATCCCAGAGGTCCAAACACTTGGTCATAAGGTTAACGTGTTAGAAAAAAAATGATAAATGAAGCGATTTTAATGACAAGTAATTTGTCCCATCAAACTTGTAAAGACAATTTATTAATAAAAAAACTGACAACATGTAACAAAGCAGAACCACGAACAGCAAAAACAATCTTTAACATCCGGAAGCAGAACTCTGATCACGTGTGCAGAGGGGTTGTTTTCAAAATAAAAGTCTGGGTGAAGCGTTTCTGTCTTCTTTTCATACAATAAATTGTGATATTGTGAATTATTTTGTTAGATTAGGCCATCCTGAACCCTTCATTGTTTTGTGACATGACAGAGCCAATAAATAAAATATCACATATCTATATCTGAAGTCACAACAAAAGCATGAATACTGTCTCTGTGCCTCAAACCGGTGGGCGATTAATTATTACAAGAAGCCAAAATTAGGACCCTAATTGTAATATCTACTCCTAACAGTGGCACATTATAAAGAGATCAAATTATTTTTGAAGAGAATTGAGTTCATCCTATTGCTGAGGTCCTCCAAAACTTTGTCTTTGGTAACAATAATAACCCATACCCGCTAAAGAAATATGTTACAACATCACAGAGTTTAAATAAATAAATTATAAATTAAAAATAAATTAAATAAGTGACCCTGAATTAGATGAGTAGAAGAGATTCCCTTTGGTGGATATATTTTAGAAATGAGCCGTGGCTTCCAGTAGGTGCCTTTAAGTCTGATGATTCAGAACGACACAATTTTGGTTTTGAGACTGATTCACAACGAATTGTTCATCAGTCTCAAATATTGCAATGGACCACACAGAAGGACCAAAAGAATTTGATCAGCTAATCATTTTATTTGGAGATCACAATACAGAAACACACTACAGACTCCACGCTTCACAATCTAGTAATGGAACAAACAAAATGTGACCAACAACAGCAGCTCAGGAAAACACAAGTGCTCCCTAAGAGGCTGTCTATTCTGTGAAGAAGGCACATTAACCTTTTTCTGTGTTTTTAGCTGACCTCCAAAAACTCCCAGCCTTCACAGATGAGTCTGCTGGTGCTTCTTTAAGTTACTCGAGTGACTGAAGCTTTTCCCGCACTGGCTGCAGGCAAACGGCTTCTCTCCTGTGTGGTAGCGCAGGTGTACTGTGAGGTACCCCGACTGGCTGAAGCGTTTGCCGCACACCGAGCAACAGTACGGCCTCTCCCCTGTGTGCACCCGGTTGTGTTTCTTATAGTCACCCGCGTGCCTGAAGGTGCGACCGCAGAGGGAGCAGCTGTAGTGTTTTCGGACGTTCCTCTGCAGTTTCTCTGCTGAGGATGTGCAGCCCACTTCTGTGTTGGTTTGGTTTTCTTCTCCAGCATCGTTTGCACTGATGTGTCTTGCTGGCTCCTGTACGCCGTGTTCTGAATCAATGTAGAAAACTGCACACTCGCCTCCGAGTCCTGCAGTGCTCGTTGATGGATTGCTATAAAAATAATTCACAATACGCAAGCCATCGTTATCTGACGCAGGCTCTACTTTCGTTTTCTGGTCATTTTCAGCATGCAGAGGTGCAATGATGGGTTTTTCGTGGTTTAATAGTGAGGCTGACTGTCCATCATGTGTCTTTGTTTTCAGATTTCCCAGGCTTTCTGTTGCACAGTCAGGGGAAAGGCAGGAAGCACCTAATAACTCAGTGTCTTTATCAGCAGGGATGACCACCTTTTCTTTCTTTTTCACCTCTGCCGGGATGGATGCAAACATTTCTGGCACCAATCCTGCAGGAAGACACACATCAAACTACTTAAAAAAAAGTTTAAATCCAGCTGTTTCACCACTTGTACTCACAGCTGGATCCTTTGTTTTCTTACCATTGCTCTCCAGGTTTATTCTGTCTTGCAGCTCCTGCAGTCTCCTCTTCAGACTCTGATTCTCTCTCTGGGTTCTGGCAGTTTTCTCCTGATACTCGGACACAGTTTCTTTCACCACATCCAGAATTTCCTGCACAACTTTAGACAGGAGCTTTTCCACTCGAGCATTAAGGCGCTCAATTTTGGCCATCTTTAAGGACTAAGAAGACAAAAAATTAAGAAGGAGCATATTTAACAGACTTTTGCAGGATGCAGCATGTGCTCTGCACATTTCCACTTAGATGAATCAAAGAAATAATGGCGATTGGATATTTATGCAACAAAGAACAAAAAAATAGCAGAATGTATCATTTAAGAGGAAAGCAGAAAAACCGGGAGTGCATTTTTACTACCAGTTATTAACAAGCCGAATGCTCACATACCTTGAGTTTAATGTGATCCCGTGAAGCATGCGCAGTCTCAACAGCTGCTCAAACTGCAATCGCGAACTGTTTAAAATATTAACACTCATGCAGGTAATCGTTTCCCTTTACAATGATTCCTGCAGGTAGATTAAAAATGGCAGCCAGTGCGTCCGCCGAGCATCTTTGTGTGAAGCTTTCCCTGCTGTAAACCGGGTCAGGTGTTAAAACGGTTTAATAAACAGCGCGATAGCAATAAAGCGGCAGCGTCCCCTTCATGGGTTTGAAGCCTTCCTGATAAGCGCCATGCGGCCCGTTGCTGCCACCTACTGGTAAGAGCTCAAAACATAACACTACAAAGCTGTACTGCGTTTAGCAAACTTCAAATATACTGTACCTCAAACATGCACTATGAAAAATGTTTTTGTGTTGACGGTCATATCTATTTTGTTTATAGCCTGTAGAGCATTTAAACAACAGAAACTTACCCAAATTGCTTTAGAGACAGACACATTTATATTACAGGTCTCCAAAAAAACAAAAACCCAGTTTCAATTAAATACATGAAAAGCTGAAAAAAGGGTTTTTTAAAAATAAAAATCAGTGATTTAGTGGTCATCAAAATGTGTTTTGCATGTGAATTTGCAAATTGATGACCTCTCATCTCATTAGTCACACTGACTAACTGCTAATCTAGACTTTTTCCTCATAGGTTAAAAGTATCAATATTGGTATTTGCAATAAAGCCCCGCATTTACTTGGTATTGGAACAGTACCAAATTTTGCAGTATCGCACAGCACTACTCTCAAATGATAGCCTGTTATATCAAACCATGCACAAGTTTAGGAACAAAGAAACACCAGTCATGTCGTATTTTGAGGTGCTTTATAGTCACAACATGCTCCACAAGTTCAAACTCTGCTAACTTTGTTTTGTATCTCACAAGGTAAACCACGCAGAGTCACAGTCACGAGTCGTTTCAGCAACTGGCACAAACCAAAAATAAAGAAAAGTGATTTAAGGTCTGAGTACACATCCAACCCTTTTCCCCTAAATTCATTTTTTGTTTCAAATGCACATTAAAAGAAGCTGTTACAAAATGGCAAAACATATTTACAAGCTAGTAAACTTATTACATTAATACATTAGGTCTTTGTCACATTACATTTTTCACACAAAAACTCTGTCCATGAATGCGATAAAGGCAGTGTTGTACTCATGGTTCTCCCTCCAGAGCCGTTTCTTCGAACAAGCTGAGCAGATTCTTTGGTTCCAAGCTGGGTCGAGGAGGTAAGGCCTCCGCTTGGACCCAGTTGCGCCCACGCCGCTGTGAGGACTTGGTGGATGGAGAGTGTAAGCTCTGGAAGGAGTCTGCGTCCAGCTCGGCATGTATGGGACTCACATTGGGTGTCAGTGTATGGCAGGAGCCATTAGTGTGGATGCTGGGAGGGGTCTGAGCAAGTTTACATGAGAACCATCCACCAAGGTTTGAGTGAGTGGGTGTGTGGGCACGACTCTGGTGATAGCGCATTGGCGAGCCCGGGAGAGGCGTGGATGTGCTCTCTACAGACAATCTGGATTTTACCCTGTGACATGAAAACAAAGGAAGATAAAAGAGGAGAATTAAACAGAACAAATATACTCACTTAAATTTTTTCTTCCATCCTATTGATGTGATAATTCTCTACCTTTGTGAGAAGGTGGGGGACAGTTCTGGATCTGTGGGATGAATAAACACTGCGTCCTCTTCTGGGCTCCCGGAGTCAGTAAGCATGGCACTGAGAGGTAGCGTTAAATCCCTGTCCCAACTGTCTTTAGGAGGAGTGCAGGGAGCTGGATTGTTCCAATGAGGGAGGAAGGGCAAGCGAAAGAAGGAGAGGAATCTACACCCAAAGGAGACTACGATCTATGAAGAAAAGAAAATGTATAAAAATTTATTTGTCAAGGTTGAGGAAAGTAAACTTTAAAGGCTAAAGTTTGGAATTAGCCCTGCTAAATTAACTTCAGGACTGATCCACTGTATTACAGATTTTCTAAGTGATCATCTGAAAAGGTTTGTATTAATCATGTTTTATTTGGTGAAACCATTGTTAGTATGAGAGATCCTCAAGTGTGTGTTTAATCACTATTGTTATTTTCTGTTTAAATGACATGCAGGGAATGTGAAAATGTTAAAATTATGCTGATGATGGTCTTTTGTTTTTATAGGAATTAACTATTTTGTTCAGGTTCATAGGTTGGAAGAGGTTTAAATCTCGTTATTTGTTGATTAATTTCAACAACACATGTTTGTCTTGAATGACACAGACCTGATAAACAGGTTTTTCACTTATATATATGGCAATATCAATTTTATGATTAATGGTTTATCCATTTACAAGGAGGTCAAGAGGTTTTGGAAAGAATTTATGTCAGCTAATTAAAAGCATTCTTACGTTCAGTATCTCAGTCTGGTTTGGTAACCTGACTGTGGCAAACAGGAACAAAATAAACAGGATTGTCAGAATTTCTGGAAAAATTATTGGTTGACAACAAACTTCATTGGCTAAGCTGTGTCATCAGGCTGTCTTAAGGAAAGCCCGGTCTATTGCTGCTGACCGTCAACAGCCTCATTATTCTGACTTTGAATTAATGCCCTCAGGGCGACTTTATAGGATCCCTCTAGCTAGCAAAAAGGGGTATAAGGAATTATTTGTCCCAAATGCAATCAGTATACTGAATAATAAGATGCTGTGATGTATTTCTATAGCTGTATTGAAGTTTTAGACATGCATGTGTGTGAATGTTGGCCGATAACTACCAGTATTCATGAAGTGATTGATTGATGTTTTTTGGCCTGGTGAACCGAAGACAGTTGTCCATTATGTGGACAATAAAGTTATTATATTTTTAATGCTGTGGCATCCTTTCAGGGATATTTTACTAAACTGTTAATCAAAATAAACAATCCTAAAAGATTAACATTTAAAGGATTTATTGGTTCAGTTACCTGACACAGAGAGGCCAGTGTCAGCATCGTCTCAGCAGCCATAAGATACAAGCGTCTCCTCCACCTGCGTTTCCTAACAGAGGGGAGGGCGAGAAGCTCAGAGACTGTGGGTCTCTCAGACGGCTCTGGGGCCAGCATCATCCGTAGGACTGTCTGAAGCTCCTCTGACAGGCCTGCAATCACACATGGAAGCTTTAAAATAAAAATCATTTTAGTAGACAACGAGGAAATTGATGAGGCCTCCAAGAGCAGATCTCACCGTTGGTAAACTCTGTGGGGAGACTGCCTCGCCTGAGCTGCTGCCACCCCTCGCCACCGTTTGGAACCTCGATATTACAGGCAAGCTCCAGGATGGAAACCCCCAAACTAAATGAAAAGGATGTGATCATATTTAGACACTTATTTCAAATCAGATCAATCACATCTGTACATAATGAATCACATATGTACCTGAAAACATCTGCAGCAGGTCCATACTCCCCACGCAGCAGCTCGGGGGCCATGTATCTGGGATCACCCTCCTGAACATCGTCCTTTGCTTTCTCCCCTGCAGCTCCCATCTGTTTGAGCTCAAGCAGCAGCCCGAAGTCGCCCAACTTCAGACGACCAGAGGTGGTGATGAGGACGTTGGCGGGCTTGAGGTCCAGATGCACGAAGCCATGAGAGTGTAAGTGCTGCAGTGCTGAGAGGAGATCGCACAGGTAGGCCCAAGCAGCAGGCTCGTCTGTTTACAAGCAAAAAACACAAGTCAGCACGAACGAGGATGCAGAAGTTTTATAGAAAATCACAGCTGATACAAACTGTTTTTGGGCAGACCTGGGCCAGGAGGCTGGTTCTCAGCGTGGTGCAGCAAGCTGGTGCTGCACAGCTCTGTCTGGATGTAGAGTCGGCCGCACTCCTCCCAGGCAGCCACGAAGTTCAAAATATGAGGGTGAGGACACAGGCGCTCATGATTCCTGGCTTCCCTGACGCTCCGATTCCTCTCACTGTTACCCCTGAAGCGCTGAGCAGAGCGTTTGACTGCGTACTGACGACCATCTCTGTTGCTTTGCACCTGGAGAGAGAAAAGAAAATATCCAGAAATTACAACTTTTGAAAAAAATGAACAAACAAATACTTAAAATCCTGAATTTTTCAGTTTCCTTGATGTGAAGAAACAGCAACACCAAACACATGATGTTATTATATAACTCTCTTTATTTAAATCTGTGTTTTGCTCACCTTGTAAACTTCTCCAAATGATCCCCTCCCCAGCAGGCCCAAGTTGGTAAAGCACTGATTGAAGTAGGACTGCTGTTTGCTGGGATCATAGCCAGAATTTGGAGATTTACTGAGGGAATTAGACAGGGGTGTCCAGGGGGATTGATGCTGAGGGAACATTCTGCTCAGCGGGGGGCATCCTTTAGACGGTGGCAGCGGGGGCAAAGAATTTGAGAGACGAGCAGGGGAATAGTAGGATGAGTTTGACGTAGACGACGAGGATAAAGGCAGCCGGCGCTTTTTGAGAGAGAAGGACTGCTCCGCGTGGGAGAAGTGGGTTGGAAGAGGGAGAGCCACCCTGGGCACTGTAGTTTCCACCGCCACAGACATCGTGTAGACCTTTTCTGTTCTTTACTATAAAGACAGCAAGCTGCAACAGTCAAGAGGAAAAATTGTAAACGTAAGCAACACATAAAGCAACATATATATAGATGTGGTCAGAATTTTACATACACTCTCTTTTTATAGTTGAATGATTTTACAGCATACATCTTAAGTGACTGTAAAAAAGAAGAATTGGGTAAACGAGTTTGGATTTATTTTAGATTTTCTCTAAGACACACAAGAGTATATTCCGCCACTTATATTTGGTTAAATGTCCCTGAGCAAGTTGCACCTCGATTAGACCCCCTTGGTACCCATCAACAAGCATCTGGCATAATTGTGGTTGGATATCTGACCACTCGTCTTGACAGAATTGACGGAATTCATTTAAATCAGTTGGTTTCCTGGCACAGACTCTGCTTTTAAACCTTGTCAGTACATTTCCTACAGGGTTGATGTCAGAGCTTTGGGAAGGCCATTCAAATGTTCCGTGTTAGCCTGCAAAATCCATTCCAAAACCAGTTTGGATATGTACTTGGGATCATTGACAACACAAGAGAACACATAGGATTACAGAAAATCCCAAATAAATTCAAACTTGTGCACCCAATTCTTGTTTTTTTTTTTGTAATTAAAGATGTTTGCAGCACAATCCTTCCACCCTGGAAAAAAAACAGTTCAAATAAATCATTAAAAGCTCCAAATCAACATGGTATTTGTATGGGTATTTATAAATTTCTCACCACAACTGGAAGTTGATTTTTTTCACACTTAGTGCTCAATTATAATGGTTTCTTTTCATCTAGTTCTATCTCCGCAGAGCAAAAGCAAACGTATTATTTATAAAGACTAAACAAAAAACAAAAAAAAAACTGGGTCTTTGTAGGTTGATCCCCACCCATTTATCACTACACCTGGTACATCTGGTTTGACAGGTTGTAGAGCTTTTGTCTGATATCGGTATCAGCACAGTCCTCTCGATCCATTGATACTAAACCCATTTGTAGGAAAACAGGTATTCCTTGCCCAGCCCAGCCCCTGGCGTCAAGTGGAAAGTAAAGACCCGCTGATAAAACACAACTGATTAATTTTTCCAACATAACTTTTCGCTTTGTTAACGTAACATTACTCGAAGCACAAACACTGTCCATTAATTTATAGCAATGACAACTGTCATCTCAGCTAAACACTTGTGGCTAACGTTAACACCGGGCGGAACAAAACAAACATGACAACACAACCTGCTTAGCTGGCTAACCCGCGTGAAGATAACTTACGCTAACTGACATTTTATACTTAATTATTTAATTAAAGCGGAATTAAACAACGTTACCCCGCAGACCATAGTCCACTTTTGACGACAGGTTTCAAAACAGCGGTCTTCTATCCATCCAAACCCTTCAAGCCTCAACCTACCTCGCGCCAAATTCTGAAACTCTCACGTAGCGCTGCGTAGCTGCTCTCCGTGAATACGGAATGTACGAGTTGCGCATGTACATTGCGCAATATCCGAGAGCGGTGCAGTCTGGGCTTCTGCTGCACAACACAGAGCTGGCGTAACTGGCTAGCTAGCTGACCACTTGAAATGGTAACTTTAATATTATTGCCGATTAGTTTGGGAGAGTCGTACGTAGATCTCGACAATCTATTAACGTTCGGCGATGTGTTCAAACGTATTAACGCGATAATAACAGCGGATACTGTTGGCTATAGAAATGTTAATTTCACTTTTGCTCTGCTAGCTTAGCCTTTAAATCCATAACCAGGGGGTGTAGCTAGCGAGGGAACTTAGCTCGGCTAACCTTGGAAATGCTGTAACGCTAGCTAGCTAATTAACCCAGGCAATATAATGTGGTTAGCTGAGTGTGTACTGTATTTGTCAGACCTATTCCGTGTGTTAGCTAGGGCTGTTTTCCACCGAACTATCAAAACAGTTGACGTGTCGGCTAATATCGCGCTAGCCCAGAGCTACGTTTGCTTCACACTGCTCACTGTTATTTGCTAGCATATAAATAAATGAAGTGACACTTATCAGAATATCTATTACAGAATCCGTTATTAAAGATTATTGTAAAATAACCATTTAAATATCTTCGCGTTTACTGTACAGTCAGGTTAGGTGTTTAAGCAGTTTCCGGATAGACATGCAATATTAACGAGTTTCGTGGCCTAATGAGATGTTTTGTCTAATAAAACGGGGTTATTGTTGGTCATAATATATACTTACCCAAGAACGGCAATCTTTGTGGATAGACGTTCTTAATGTGGAGTAACGTTTCATAGAATCCAGTCCTCAACTTCTTGGTAAATGAGCAAATGTAGCTGGTTTTTACATTGTGTGCCCCCCTTTTTTTCCTTTCAGGACGTGTTCTTAATGATCCGGCGTCACAAGACCACAATCTTCACCGATGCCAAGGAGTCCACTACTGTCTATGAGCTGAAGCGTATTGTCGAGGGAATACTTAAAAGACCACCCGAGGACCAACGACTCTACAAAGTGAGCTTACAGCATTAGAAAGACTAAATGTGCACTTTAATTTTGCCAGAATGTAGCCAGTGTTAATGTTAACATTCACAGTAGTTGAATATTACCCCAACAAACTTCAACCTCATGGTAAATATTGGTAATTATTGACCTATTTCAAAATTACCATTGAATAGCAAATTATTAGAAAAATTTGTGGTTGTGGAAAATCTATTTAGATTCTTTTACCTATGACAGATTTCTGATCCCTTTCAGTCAGGTTTTTAAAAGCTGGCATCTGATGCGGCACATTGTTCTGTGCTCATATTGCTTGATCTCATATAGCTTTTCTAACCTGTGGAGTTCCACAAGGCTCAAACCTGGGTCTATTACATCCTTCCTTTAGCTGGGATCATTCAAATCTTTGAGGGGCATTACTTGTCATTTCCATGCTGAAATGTCTTTTATGCCTCACCAGCTGGATAGACTGTCCACCCTAGCTAATTGTTTATAATGATTTAATGTCTGGCTTTCCAGCAGTTACCTTGTTTTAAACTAAAGTGAGACTGAGACCAGGATTATAACTCCTCCTAAAATATATTCAAGAACCTGTCAAGCGATTGCCTCCTTTTGCTCATCTTTGAAGTCCAGTGTTTGTAATCGCTCTGTAATATTTTATGTCATTTTCCGGTTTCTTTCATTAAAGGAAGATTTCCAAATTGTAAGCTATGGTCTTCCATGCTGGACTGGAGAAAATTATTAATATATTTGTGTCTTCGTGCCTAGATTACTGGAACACCCTATTTACCCACTTAGATTAATCATCTCTTTCATACCTCCAAATGATACAAAATGCTGCATCCAGACTCCTAATGCAGACGTACTCTCTAGTTTTATGCTCTTTACGTCGGCTCCCAGTTGATTTTAGAATTCGTTTTAAAATTCTCATATTTACATACAGAGCACTAAATCAAGCTCAGACTACTAATCTCAGTTTCTCATTAAACACACTGCTTCTCACTGGCTCAAAATATATTACTTGTTCCTCATACAAGATTGAAGACTGGGGTATAGAGCCTTTCAGTCTGTGGCAGCCAAGACTATGGATCAGTCTGTCACTCCAGCTATATTTAGCTCGCTCTATAGACTTCTTGAAAAAGTCATTGAAATGTTTTTTAAGTATTTAGATTGTGTTGTAATATTTTTGGTTTTGTATTGCTATTGAACCATGTTTTAATTTTCTAATATATTTTATTGTGGTTGTTCCCAGTTTTTACTTATTTTCCTGTACAGTAATTTGTAACTCTGTAAATAAACATTGCTTACTTAAATATTTTCTATCAGAAACACGCTCTGCATATTAGTTGGACTATCTTCTTATATTCTGAGGTCATGATATTTTTGTATTACAGGATGATCAGCTGCTAGAGGATAGCAAAACTCTGGGTGACTCTGGATTCACCAACCAGACTGCCAGACCTCAAGCCCCAGCTACAGTCGGTCTGGCATTTCGTATTAATGGTATGTTGTGGTTATGCTGTTTGGTTTTAAAGATCAGAGGTACACTACACAACAAAAATGAGTACATTCCTATGAACCATTGCTTAAATATCTTAATATAAAAATTGTTCTTAGAGTTGAACTGTCATGTATTTACTCTTTATTTAAAATCAGAACAGTTTAGAGTTACAGTGTTAAAGTAGCGGTGTAGTGGATAAGACATGTGAATGACCTGAGGAGACACAAACCCTGCCTCAGGGGCTTGCAAGCTTGTATACTGCCAGTACGAGCCCAGATAAATGGGAGGGTAACGTCAGGGAGGGCATTTGGTATGAAATCTGTTCCAAATCAAACATGTGGCTCCCTCTGCTATGGCGGCCTCTTGGGAAATAAGGGAGCAGTTAAAAGTACCTCAGTTTACTTCATTAAAATACAGGCTTAACTATAGGAACTCACCTATAAGAAACACACCTTTTATTACCAAGATAATTTGAGATGTCCACATTTACATTTGGTGGGTGATACCATTGATCCTTATTTTTATATAAAGATGTTCTTCCTTTCTTTAGAGACAGTTTCTTTAACATGGAGGGCCTGTGTTGTTCTCCTTTTGTCTTAAAAATACCTCAGTAGTGTTTTCTTGGATTTGAGTCAGGCAACATACTTGGCCAGCTCATAGTTTCACTGTTTTCTCCTTAAGGAACTAATGTGTCATGTTGGCAGCCTGCTTTTTTCATGTCAGAAGTGCTGGTGTTTTATGTGAACCTAACAGATTTATTTCCATTTGAGCAAAGAAAGGACTCAAAATATTCGCAAGCAAGCTCTCTCTTTTTATTTCTTTACGGGTGAATCTTGAAGTTTTGTTCTGAAGCGCAAGTAAGGGTTTTTATTTATTCCCCAGGATGTGATGCTTGGAAGTTGACATTGTGCAATGTCCTTCAAACTGTCACAGAAACTTTGCTTTCCTCTGATAAGTCCTGTGCCAAATTAAAGGCATTTTTCCTTTACTTTTGCAGAGTTACATTATATAAATAGTGCACTGGCCCTAGCATCATTCTGGGAAGACAGACACTCAAGCACTGTTGCTTGTACCATCTCCTTATGGCCACATGTGTCTTCAGACTGATTTTTCTGCAGTTCCTTTGTTGATTCATTTCCTTAAAGAGGAATGAAGCAGACACAGCACAAGCATCCATAGTTGAGAAAATCTCATTCTACACAGTTTACTTTTTAACACTGTTACGGACCTACGTATAAAATTTAGTTTCATTCATCACTGATTTTTTAACTTCTGTGTTATCGGTTGCAGGTGGATTCACTTTTCTTGCAATGAGTTTCTACTTTGGGGTGTGGTTTGTGTTTTTTTTAATGTAGTCTTTCTAAAGCAGGGGTGGGGAAACTCCAGGCCTTGAGGGCCAGTGTCCTGCAGGTTTTAGATCTCACCCTGGGTCAACACACCTGAATCAAATGATCAGTTCATTACCAGGGCTCTGGAGAACTTCAAAACATGTTGAAATTTTAGATGTCTTAATTTTAGATGTATCCTTGATCCAACACAGCTGATTCAAATGGTTAAATTGCCTCCTCAACATGTCTTGAAGTTCTCCAGAGCCCTGGTAATGAACTGATTAGGGGTGGGTTTTTATAATCGATTTATCGATTAAAATCGATTCTGGCTTGGATAACGTGAAATCGATTCATTAAAATCCTGAATCGATCTTTTAATATAAATTTATTTTGCCCGAAATTCCAGAATCTCAGGTGAAACCTCAAATTTCAACAACCACCAAACAGCTAAGACAGTAAATGAGAGCAGGTACACGGATTCTGCACAAAGACGTAAACACACAGCGCGACCCGCGGATCAGAATCAGTGAGATGTCGCCTTTCTCACCTGACAGCACGGACACGGTCGGGGCTGAAAGCTGACAGCTCGCTGGTTCTGATCTGTCGGCGGGTCCGCGCTTTGTGTTTACGCCCTTTTTGCGCTGATTCTAAAGCTGTTAGTTTTATCTCTCTCCAAACAATATTGACCGAACCAGCAGCAAAAGAAGATCCAAACTACGCTTCACATAAACATCGTCATGAATTCACTCTTTTACTGTTTTGCTTCCACCACGATAAAATCACACTTCATGCACAGCTCTCTCTCTCGCTCTCGCTCTCTCTCTCTCTCTCTCTCTGTACTTCAAGAACAGTTTCCCGTCTAAAAATCTATTTTCTGCATTATTCGCTTGCTTGTTACGCACAAGTCTACCGTTGTTTACAGCGCTGTCGGCCGCTGTTTTTTTTTTCCTTTTACTTACTTCCGAAAAGAAAACCTAATTTCTGCTGTTCAATACTGAACAAATTTAAACTTTTTAAAATTATGTAAAATGCAAAACGCTTAGCCGTGTCTCTAATAAAACCGCTGTAACGTCAGAGGTAACGTCAGAGGTAACGTTCATATGTTTATTAATGGTTTTCTTTCATTTTTGATGTACTGCAGAATATTGTAACGTTCTCAAGAACCAGACGTTTTGATCTCAGTTTGTCCCTTTATTCAGTGACACAGGCAAACGGGCCGTTAACTCCGGGGAGAGTGCTCTCGTACAACACCTCACTTCAGCCCCGCACAGTCACTCCACACACAGGACCCCCCTCCCCTTCCTGCACACATTAACTCCCTTTTTCCTGCAGCACAACCAAACATGTATCTTAAAGAAACAACAGCGTGCAGAGATAACCAACCTGTCACTGTAACATAACATTTAACAATCGTTACAATATTTTTATAAAATCCCAGGCCAGGAAAACCACCTTCATGTTTTTCTGTGTTTTATCTTCAGCTACTTTGACACAAAGGCATCTGATGTGACGCTTACACCTTTGATAAAGTCTTGCGTGTGTCAGCTTCCTTTTTATAGATACAAAAATATGTAAATGTACTGATCGAATTGAATCGAATCGTGGATTGAATCGATTCGGGACCTTGTGAATCGGAAACGAATCGATTCTAGAAATCAGTGACGATACCCAGCCCTAGAACTGATCATTTGATTCAGGTGTGTTGACCCAGGGTGAGATCTAAAACCTGCATGACATTGGCCCTTGTGGCCTGGAGTTCCCCACTCCTGTTCTAAAGTATTTGAGTTGATGATTCATAAAAGGTTATATGCTACATGTAATCTTAGAAACAGTGTAATTATTGAGAAGGAATACAATTTGAGAATGAAGTGATGTACTCAGTTGTGACGTGTACTATAGGCCTGCACAATAAATCGAAAATTTATTGTCATTGCGATATCAGCCTGTGCGATGGGCCCATCGCAAAAGACTGCGTAAACTGCGATAATTGGGTACCTTAAAATGTTTACACACATGCTTTAAAGAATTTACCAATCAAAGAAACCTCTTTACACATTTGACCAGTTGAATAGAGCCCTTCGCGGCATTAACCAATCAAATGGATTAGAGGCGAACAACGCTGCAGCAACGAGTCAGAGTTGTAATGGCTGAGAAAACGTCGAAGCGGTACAAAGAAATAACAGAGGCCATTACACATTTTTTGGCTAAAGACATGATGCCTATAAATACAGTTAGCAGAGAGGGCTTCACCAGTCTGATACATAAAGTGGACCGGAGATACCGCATCCCCTCACGAAACTACTTTTCCCATGTCGCCATTCCACAAATGTACGAAACATGCCGCAAGACCGTCATGTTTGAACTGAGCCAAGCTGAAAACTACACAAGCACTACAGTAAAGTTTCCTCTCCAGTTTTGACTTACATCATAACTACTTGGTGAGTGGTGAAATGATGAACAACTGCATTGAGATAATTTGCAGTATAATTTAAGTTATGTTTATTTAAACTAATTATAGAGACCGGGAAGGATGTCTTTCAGAATTCAAGCCTCAGAAATTTTTTTTATGGGGGCAATGTTTCAATGTTAAAGTGCACTTTGTTGTTACACTGCTAATACAGCAGCTTTCTTTAAATAAAACTGTTGCAGTAAAACAGAAATTATGTATTCGTTTTGGGTTGTTTTTGCTATTTATTTTATCGCAAGTCATATCGTTATCGCAATATTGATCACAGTTATCGCACATCGCAGGTTTTCCTAATATCGTGCAGCCCTAGTGTACTATATTTTCTTCTGTCGGAAAAAGAGTAGTTTTAAGTTTTACCAAGAAGTATGACTTTTTTTATGTTAGTAGCACGACTGGTGGAAAACGTTTGTGCTATTCTCTTAATAAACCTTCACTGATCTCATTTAGCAACAGTGTTTTTCAGTAGACAACCACGATGAATGAATGACTAATCCATTATTTTGCACCGTTAAATATTAATCTGTGGTCTTCAGCACAACAACATGTCTACTTTTCTATTTAAAAAAAACAAACATATTTTTATTTTTTTTAATGTTTTTGCCTCTCATACTGTATTTATTTGAGAAATGAGAGGTGGCTCAAGACTTTTGCACAGTACTGTAAATCGCGTCACTGAATGAGTGTATTGTGTGTCACTTAAAAAAAAGCTTCAAGGTAACTTCTCCCTCAAAACTCATTCCTTAAAAATTAAGGTGTGATTTTATTCTGTACTCAAGAAGACTTATTGTAGATTTTCAGCCTGGATTTACCAGCACTTACATTTAAGAGCATACACACAGGACCCTCAGCGGCATTAAAATGTGTTGCGTGTAACCCGAGTGCCCGTGCCTTAAAGCTGTGGCTCAAATTATGCACTTCTACCTTTAAGTGCATTGCGCAAAGCATGTCCTTAGTTTACACGAGCATGAATCTGTTTTGAAGGATTTTCCCCTGGATACACTTGCTCTACAGTAAAGATTCATTTCAGCAACCTTTTATTATGTGCAGCCACATTAAACTCTGCTGTCACGATGGAGCTCATGCTTCCTTGTCTCTGTGCCCTGCAGATGAGATGTTTGAGCAGCTGCACATCGAGGCCTTTTCCAGCCCCCCGGAACTCCCTGATGTGATGAAGCCTCAGGACTCTGGTAGCACTGCTAATGAACAGGCAGTGCAGTGATGGCAGAGGCAGGAAGCGAGCATCGGCGGGGAGGATGGAAGTGGCAGTGTGCAGATTAACTGCGGTGAAGAAGTAGTGGGGTGGAGGATGTGTAAAATAGTTTCATTTGATTGGATGGGGACGTTTTAGGTAACCAAGCCTATCCATGTTACCTTCATGTTGTCATCTCGACATCCCCCCACAGGTTTTTGTTTGTTTGTTTGTTTTTTTAACTCTATTGATTTCCACATCACATGCAGTTCAGCTCCTTGAATTTGGTCCTAAGCACCGAGTGAAGAAGTTGGTTTGGAAAGTGTGATTGTGTGTATGCGTGCGCGTGTGTGTATGTGTTGAGTTATTCTAATTATTATCATTAATATTTTGGAAAAGGTGGAGGCGTAGTTGTGTGTCACAGTGCTCTAGAATTAACATGCATGGGTAAGAGTCCAGTGTGTGAATCAGCAAATGCATGAACAAACTCAAAACAAAGGCTTTACATTCACAGAAGCAGATAGATCTACCACTGATTCGTTTCTCTGGTCTGATTCCCACTTTTCGTTGTACATTTCTGATTCGATCGTAAACCAGGAAGAATGTCTGTAAGATAGTTGAGTTCATTTTTGTTTTCGTCATCATTTTATCATCATCATGTTTCTTCGGTTTGTTTCACGCGTTAGTCCCTTGTTGTGTTTCATGCACTGAGACCAAAGGCAGGTACCTCTTGGACAGCAGAGGGATTATTTTTCTTCTTCTTTAGTTGTTTGGTCGAAGGATATTCTGTCTGTGACATACAGTATATACACAGGAGGAGCGTTTCTTGTGTTAAACTTTTCATTTTGTAAATGCACACATCACAAGTCACCAACACTTACGTGGCATCTTCCCCTTATTACACATGCATAGCCTGTAACTGTGATCTTGCTTAATTAAAAGTTTTTCCTGTTTGGTTTTTTACTCTTGACTGCTTTTTGGTTTTTTTGATGTTTTTTAAGTTTGTGTCAGTATTTAATGAATAAATCAGTAATTCAGTGTATTGATCTGTGTTGGAGGCACTGGGCAGGGCTGTAGCAGTGATTCTTAAAACCATGTAAAGCCTGAACCATGAAATAATTTCCAGAAAATTTTAACTTTTTGACAAAGGAGTGTTTATTGATCCTTGACAAATTAAAAAAAGAGAGAACTTAAATATTAAATTGCATATGTGAGTTCTAATTTGTATCATATTTGCTTTTTCATTTGATTTATGTATCGCTCAAAAAATGTGTTTCTTTGTGTTTTGGGGGTAAAATAGAAATCACTGACGATGTAGAAGTCACAAAACGCATATACAGGTGTGATAGTGACATTAAAAATGCCTCTGTTCAGCCCATATGTGAGCCGGCATGCACAGTAAGCAGGTATAACAAATTGTCATATTTAAATTTTATTATTTACACTTGTTCTTTTTATTCTGTGACATGTTAAAAACTGTGAAACTGCTATTTTCTTTCTGGGATTTGTAGAACAGGATGGACAGTTTTTCTTTTATAATATAGATTCACCGTAAAATTAAAGCTGTGCTCAAATCAACAAAAACGCCCCCCCTTCAAACCTCCAGGGGGTATCCAAAAAGCACCAGGTTCCTTTTAAGCTGTTGATATTTGGTCCTAACTTCTACACTAATTAAAATTCTCCAAAGGGCATGGCCAGCAAATACACAGTGGAGAGGTCCAGTTAAGTGATTGGAATGAGTCACTTAATGAGTTTTTGTTTCTCACCATATCGCTGTGATGTTAAAACACAAAGCTGCCTTAGCACAAGACGAGCAACTAACCTGAAGCTGCAAGAGTGAAGAAGCTTACCTGGAACCAGAGGAATGCAGCAGGGATTAGGGCTTTGGACTTTTCGTAGCAGAAAACACCACAAGTAGAAATTATGGCATTAAAGATGATTTTAGTTCTATTTAGGGTTCATGAGAGTGAAACACAGCTGATGCACAGCTGCCAGACCTCCACCTGTAATGCGACCATGGATTACTACGCCCTGCAGTGGCACGTCTAAACATTAGAGAAGGTTACCTGCACATGTATTTGAGGTTATGCATCACCACCAACATCTGAGTAGTCACTAACCTTAACATAATTTAACAGTGTTGTGCTTCTTTAAAAGTCTTACACATTCATTTTTAGCCTTTATTTTTCTAAATAAAGCTTTTTTCATAAAACAATCATAAAAATGGTGTCAGGGAGCACTCTCATACAGAGTCCAGGTTTTGATCTGTGGTCATTTTTGGAGGGGTTGTTGGTTTGGGCCCCTGTAGCTTGGTCCCGTTCTGCCACCTTTTTTGTCCTGCTGGGTGAGACCAGTGCTGTCAGGGAGCGCTGGGGAATGGATTTGGTCTGCAGCGATATTAAGGTGAGTGATACATGTCAAAGTAGGAGTTACGTGAATGCCAGGACCCAAGATTATTCAAGAGGGCAGTACAGCAACAAGATGATCATAAGCTGTACGTTTTTAGTGTGAAAACCATTTAACCAGTAAGATGGGAGTCTTTTTTCTTAATTATTTCCAAGTTAGTTTCACTGTAAACAGGTTGCTGTCAATTCTACAACTTACACTTTGTAAAAAATAATAATAATAATAAAAAAAAATACAGTAACTTTATTGTAAAACTTTTTAAAGGTAAAACCCCAACCCTGTAATTGTGTTTATTGTAATGTTGCTGCTACTGGAATTTACACTAATTTTCTGTCATTTTGAATAAACCTGAATCCAGTTGCCAAAATGTAAAATAAAATAGTTAATAAATAAGAATAATATAGACATACTAACATCTCCAATAAATAAAATGTAGATGCACCAAACACCAGGCTGGTTGTGCTGACGAAAGTCATTTTCTGCACAGTGTTATTTTATTTTATTGTTTTGCACACTATCAATTAAGTTTGTTCTTTTATTTCAGGTGACTTTTCCGTTTCTCCTACTTTAAATTTGTAGTGTTTACTAATTGTAATAAGTTTGGCTTGAGAATTGAAATAAAATGTAATAAAAGAACAAAAAAACTGGATATATCCTTTAATCCTGACACTCAAAACTTTGAAAACTGGCTTTGGGATACGCGTATTTTTGAGCCTAATAGTTTCTGTTCCTTTTCTATAGCCTTATAAAAAAATACCCCACCCACCCAAAAGGAAAAGAAAAAAACGCTTTCAAAGTGTGAATCACTAATATCTCACTAATATTTTGTTGGATTTTTAGTCCTATGCACGCACACGGAAATGAAACAAGTACGTAAGAAACCAAAAATGGGAAGGTCCTGTTATTAAAACCCTGAAACCAAAACCGTGAAATTGAGCGTCATTTCCAATATTTTCTGTGTTCATGACTACACGGTTGCAGCAGAAGCAGCGGCGCGTCCACTCTTAGAGCCACTAAATCCTTAATTTTCGATCCCAAATATGGACTAGGAATGTCCAGGGTGACGTCTCGTGTCCGGGGAATGCGAGTTTGTAACCGCATTTATTTAACTACGCCTTCCCCGCTCTGAGGTCCTGGTAGGCATTACACAGGAAGAGAGCCGTGTTGGAAAAAAAGAGACGGGACGCCCTCCTCCTCCTCTTCCTCCTCCTCCTTCTGTTGGCGGATAACGGTGCCCAAGAAGTTATTCAGGACCGACGCAGACAATAGCGCCGAGACCTTCTATCCAGCTGTGATCCACGGCCATCACTACTGATTAATGGTGTCTGCGCTGTGTCACAAAGAGGGAAACAGTCGGCTGAGATCCTATCATGGAGGATTTGGGTGAGTATTACAGCTGCTCTTCGTTTCATGCCTTGTAACTACATGTTGAGATATCTTGAAGGGATCTGTGGGGAAGGGGTGGTGTGCCCAAACAGAGGAAATAAGGTCTCTGTTGATTCTGGCAGTCATAGAGTACAGATCCCTGGCTTACAAGGACATGTAGAATAGGGCTGTAACATAAAGAGCAATGGAAAGCAGTAGGAAATACTTTTAAAAAAAATGAGCAGTACAAGTTCCCAGTCAGCAACAGTGACGAATTTTCTTATAATAACTCATGCATGCCAATATGTTAGATGTTTGTAGAGCTGTGTTTTACCTTCATCGTGCAGGGGCACATACCCACAAATACATGCAGTCAGGTAACACATGAACCGGTGCCCTGCTCTACATCTGCCCGACCTTCACTCGGGTCTTCATGTGCGGCCTGCAAATGCAATAAAAAGCTCTGAAAATTAGATTTAAAGGGGTCCAGAGCAGACATGTCCGTCCATTAACATTAACAAGTATGGGATGGATGGAGTGCCACATAATGTTGAAGAGAGTGTTTTCCATTTTGAAGGAATTGAAGACATGAGAGAAGACAGCACCAGACAGCATCCCCTCCATTTCTGAATGATACTTGAAGCAAATGTCTTATTTTCTCTAAAACAACATGATGGGAAGCTGACTCTTTGTGTCAGAAAATAGCTGTGTGTTGGAAAGGCCCTGAAATAGCCCGGGACAACGCTGCTATTTGTAAAAGCCACAGAGTTCAAGGAAAACAGACATGGCTTTTGCCTCAGCTGCCCATTCGCGCTCTCTGGGAGTTTCTTCTTTTTTTTCACTAAGTACACTTCAGGAGTGGAGCATTTGTGCTTCTCAAGCAACACGAGGAGGGAAAAAAATGGCATGGTGTACACATCTGGGCACATCTGGATCGGATTGCACACGGTGACACGGAGGTGCTGGGGTTGAGCGCCATGTTCGAGAGTCTCGGTTTGCGCTGTCGTCCAACAGTGTTGTAAGTTTATGCATCGGATTTGGCGAGGCTTTCGGCGAGAGAGACCACTTGTTAGAGAGGCCTATGGCCAAGACAAACAAGTCTGCAGGCCGCTCTAAATATGGTCATAATTCCCATTGAGAGAAGCTCAGCTCCTTATATGTGCTGCTCAGCCTCTTGGAGTATGTGTGTGTGTGTGTCTGTGTGTGTGTAAGAGACACACAGAACAGCAGGGAGGTGGAGGGCGAGTAGTATATGCACACGGTTCTCACCGCATGGTCGTACCAGAAGTGTGAATCATCCGGGGTAGAAATGACCACAGCGGTGCGCTCGGGCCAGGCAAACTCGAGTTTTGTGACACATGGCCGAGCAGCGTGGCTTTAGAACATAGCACTTCACCAGACTCTGAATGAGAAATTCATGATTCATAATGTGACAAGCCTTGTGTAGCTGCTTTAGATGGGAAGTCGCCCTGTGACGCTTTCTCCAAAGCCACGAATGAACTCTGACCTGCAGCTCGTAAATCAGCATGCAGCTTGGTAGAAAATGGACACGTCAAATTTCATCCATTAAATAGACCGGAATTTTCTGGCAATGTGACTAAATGCTGTTCTTTTTCTACATCAATAACTAAGAAAACCAGTTGTGCAATGCTCGTCTGTCACACTGAGTCACAGCTGCAATACAAGAAAGAGTGTGATATTACTAGATGAAGCAGTTACTCCACATCTGAGGAGTGCCTGAGATGTGTCATCCGTGGCTTCGGGAGGAGGTTTCATGGAAACACCATTCACCTGCTTCCAAGTAGTAATCAAGACTGGAAAACATTATTGTTTTCTACAAAGCTTTGACTTGCATAACTCGTACCAGAACCCCCCCCAAAAAAGTACATCTTTTTTTCTTTTAACCAAAATGTAATAGATATTGCATCATTGTAAACCGTTTACTGAAAACATTTGAAGGTCTTTTAAAGAAATTTGGAATTCTTAGATCTCAGTTTTTTAAATATCCACCATCTGTTATCAGGATCCTCAGACCTAATTTACAAGCTTCCAAAGTTTTTTTAGATAAAGTGCTTTCAAACACTTTGTACGCTCTCACGTCATACACCTGCACATTTCTAGCATCTGCTGATGATGTCACAATGTTGTTATGGTTACGTTAGCTTGGGCTTTACAAATTGAGGACATTAAGTTTGAGTTCTCAGGCATCCAGGTCTAGAAAATAAAGCAAGTGGACTTTTTACCATCCATCCATTCTTTTCCGATTATCCAGTTCAGAGTCTCGGGGCCCTTTAGCCTATCCCAGCTGCCACAGGGTGAATGTTTTGCCTCCCCTGTAGCTGTTAAATACCTGGGACTCTCCGTCAGCTCTTGGATGAGAGGCAAAACATCTTCACAAACTAAGTCCAGCTGCCTTTCTTCAAGCACTCGAGACAGGATGTTTGTCAGCCACATGATTGGATTTGTTTGTTCACGGGATCAAAAGTCGGGATATTTTGTTGTCTGACTTTAGCCGGGGAATGCTATCGATAAGCCTGTTTTCCATTCCTATCATGTTAAAGTGTTAACATACCCATAATAGACCCATATTTTGTACCCTCATACCTATAACAGACCCATTTCTGTAATATATCTATATTATTGCTAATATATATTTCGTAATATATCTATATTATGGTTAAAGCACTTTCTGGATGGATGCAAACTGCATTTCGTTGCCCTGTACTTGTGACATGTGCAATGACAGTAAAGTTGAATTCTATTCTATTCTAAAATACAGTACAAAAAGCCTCTGTCTGGTAAAAAGTGTCACTGCTGTGTGCTTGACTTCAGTAGCCCTGAGGTAACACGAGTCTTCTCCATCAGTCTGGAGCCAGCTTACAACTGGACTGACCTTTCTTATTTATTTTAACTTCTTGGAAAGGAAGGCCAAAATTTTCATTTTGATAATATAAAAGTTAAAAAAAGGGACTGGTACCCTTTCAGGACTCACAATAAATGGTTGCTATGTCATTATACATACATGGTAAACCACTGTTACTCATATGAAGTCCTTTTTCATCTTCAGTCTGCTTCGGTCTTTGGTTGCTTGTCAGGATAAGTGATGTCATACAGCTGTAGATGCTAACACTTGAGTGAGTTTAGTTTCTGTGCAGCTTCTACTTCAGTGTGAGTGTGTGAGTGTGTGTGGGCGGAGGAGTGGACTCAGATATCAGCTGCCAAACACTCTTCCTCCTCTGCTTCCTTTCCACACTGGCATGTTTAGAATATGAATGCAGGAACGTTTGAGCGTCTGAGTGACCTCACCGTCAGTGGACTATTTCTGAGCTGCGCCGGTTCTGACTGTCCTGTCCTCTGAGTGATGAGCGTCCGCCGGCGCTCGCTGTCCTCCGTGTTGTGTCTCGGTGTGTGGGCTAAATTGCTGCTGCTGTATTGGTCACAAAAGGCTGTCTGTGTCTCCTCAGGAGTGCCTGAGCTGCTTAACTACCCTCTCAGTCCTCGTATTGTTGTGTTTGGTACGTAGCTGCCTGTGCATGCGTTTGTATGTGTTTCGTCTCGTCTGTCGTTTACCCGCCTCTCCTTAACTCAACTTCATACCTTCTTGTCATGCAGCCTAATACTTTGCATGCTTTTTAAATTAACTTTCTTAACTTGAATCTCTTGATTGACTTTTAATACTTGGTAAATAAACTTAGCAACATCAGGGACAACCATGAATGTTTGTGACGTGAAATGTGGCTTCTGTGGTGCTACAGAATCTTCTCTCTCCCTTCCAGATGCCCTTCTTGCTGATCTGGAGAGCACCAGCTCTCCTTTACCTCGGTGTCCCGTCCTGCTCACCTCTGACCCGCCCCAAAATTCCGATCCCACCACCCAGGACTCAGCCCAGACCCGGCCGCCGCCACCCGCATACACCCCGCAGCAGGTGGTCAATCCGGGCCACGTTCATATCAGTTTTCTTTCTTCCTGATTATGCAGAGGCTTTGATAAAGTTTGTTTGATCACTCGTCTGTTTTGTCTCTTAGACCGTTTCTTCAGCAATGAAGACCACACAGAACTCCACCCCAGACAAATTATACAGGTAACTCCTTCCCAGATGTCTTTTTCCATTGCTCACAGGATCACCGGCAAATTCATTACTTGTTCTGCTGTTCTATCTAAACAGCCAATCACACGGCAGCAACTCAGTGTATTTTGGCATGTAGACATGTTTCCAGCACTTTGTTAAATCTACGCCTCACAGAATTAAAGCAGTTCTGAAGGACCAGACTAGCGAGGAGTACCTAATAAATGAAGAATTAACTGTATGACATGTATTTCTGAGCCAGGTTTAAGGCATCTAAATTTCCTGCTGCTTTTGGCCTTGTTCAAAATACCACAAGCAAACACATCATCATTGTTGTTTTGGCTCTTTCCTCTAAATTGCCCAGCTGAAGGTGATCAGACCTCAGCTTGTGTCCAGATGGCTTGCTATCTGTTTGTTCCATGGTTTTCCTCTCTTGCCACAGCCATCTCGAGGCTCTCTCTACCACATGTGTGGTGTTGCAGATTCCTCTGTTTTCCCTCGATGCCCAGTGTAATGAAATCTAAGGACAGCAGCTTCCCTGCTTTCAGCAATCTGCTCGTACTTAGGGAGCTTCTTCTTAAAGACCCACCAAAGCAATAATCCCGGGCGGGTGTTAGCCCCCAGCATAATGAAATACCCCAAGGACTCGAACACAACAGCAACTGGTTTCCGCCAGTTGGGTGTGATGATCTAATGAAAATGTGTTTGTTCTAATCCACCAGCAGCTGCTGGTCCCAGATGTGCTAGCTGATGGTGATGGCTTCTTTCCCGTTGGGTGACCCTCAGGACTTAATCAGTGTGCCTAAAGTGTCCCTCTGTCTTAGGGAAGCAGCTCAGGATGTGCTGCAGAGATGCACATTTTGAGCACAGCTGGCACGGAGACATTTGGCCAATGTGTGAAGTTTTGATGGGCTGGGATAGAGTGTTTTACACAGAGAGATAAGTGGGAGTGTTTCAGTGGGTCAGCATGTTGATGTATGAACCCAAACCCTGTTAGGAATCTCATTCATTTTCTATACATCACTCTTTGCAAAGCAATGTGTGGTTTTTAAACAAGTGAGAGAATTCTCCTTCCCGCATAACGAGTCCAACCACATTGTTTATACTTTGTTTTTCTAATGCCTTTCATTGTTAACATTATCTGTCTCCCTGCAGCACCGTGTGTAAACCGCGCTCTCCCCGAAGCGCAGATCCTCCTCTGGCCTTCTCTTCCTCCTCGCTGCTGGGGGGAGGTCTGAGTGAACTGGACCATCTGCTACAGGAACTCAACGCCACCCAGTTTAACATCACAGGTTAGCACGTGTGCATGTGTTTTAAATCCTCGTGTTTAAATCAGATTTCTTATCTATGATCCTGTTTTGCTGTCAGATGAGATCCTGGCTCAGTTCCCTTCTTCTAAGAAAGATGAGAGGGATAATATCAAGGATAAAGCACCAACCTCCTCCTCCAGGTACCAAATCCACAGGGAAACAAGAGAGTTTTAAGCTTTTAACAATACATATCTCAGCAAGAGTATAATCTGTCTAACTGTATATGACTGAGGAAGTAGGACTGTTTTATGCAGACACACCCTTTTAAAATCTGCTTATATTTAAAAACCTGTAATATTATTTTTTTATTGCAAGTAAAAATCCATATTTGCACATGTGCGAGCGTGCTGCTGACACATTCCTGCCTTTTGCTCCACTCTGCTCAGTTTGAACGTGAGCTGAGAATTGCAAAGCAGCACTTAGGATGTTAAAATAAACTGAGATATGCCGTTAACACAGGAGAGAAACGCCGTGTATAACATGAGATTTACAACAGCACTCCAAAGCATAATTACCATATTGCCTTGACTCAGTTTTTAAGCAGCATTTTAGCATGTTTCCGATCATGTGTGTAATCTTTGGGTTTGATTTCGGTGTTTTAGCTCTGCAAAGCCTTCTGCAACATCGGCCACACTGGAACTGGACAAGCTGATGGCTTCGCTGTCTGACTTCAGAGTCCAGAGCACAGTAAGAGTCACCCACAGCTGCATGAAAATGCTAACCTGTCAACTTTTTACTTGTAAATTCCCAGCAGTGCTCACTATATGACTTTTACAGAATGCTAATATTAGTGTTGGATCCCTGTAGAGCTTGAGTTGACTTCATAATGGCTACACTGTTACTGTGCAGCCTGCTGGCCACAGCACATGCCTGCTGGTACAGATCAGTCACCAGATATGGCTTGTGGATGAAAATTAGTCTTGGTCTTAATTTTTCCAGAGTCTAAAATAACTTCAGATTGTCGGTATTCAGCTTAAAGATCAGCGTTTGGAACAGCTTATAATCTAGTTCTCTCCTTTTTGGTGAGTCGGCTTGCGAGCAGAGTAGGCAGTTCTGTCATTATAAGGCTGTTTAGTTTCAGTATGCAGTCCAGCTGTGAGTGATAAACAAGACTGTTGTGGGAACAGAGTCTTAAAAGGGAAACTTCTCCACTGCATATCCACGACTAACCAGGCTAAAGTCTCCAGGCAGTGCAGAGAGACATCTGTGGAGCCTTGGCTCAAACTATGTGCAGTATTGTTATGATTTGACTCCTCACATTGGTTTCTTCCAAACAATTTCATTTCCAACATCTGTGGAGTGATGATAAACTCCCAAAGAATTAACATCATAAGGACTCTGTGCTTTGTCTTCTCTCAGCCAGCTGCGCCTGTCACTCCAGCGCCCGTTACAGCATCACCGCAGCAGCCAGCCGCCGCCCCTCCTCAGCCTCCTTCATCAGGAGGCTCACTGGACAGCATGCTGGGACTCCTCCAATCAGACCTGAGCCGACAAGGAGTGCAAACATCCTCCAAGGGAAACTGCTCAGCCTGCCAAAAGCCAGTAGTCGGACAGGTGAGCTGTCAGAATATATCTGTCAGACATGCGATGAGGAAGACCCTCACTTTAGTTGACCAGGCTGTTTTTGCAGGTGGTGACAGCTCTGGGGAAGGTGTGGCACCCCGAGCACTTCGTGTGCACCGAGTGTGAGACGGAGCTGGGCAGTCGAAACTTCTTCGAGAAGGACGGGCGGCCGTACTGCGAGCCGGACTACTTCACGCTGTTCTCCCCTCACTGCGCGCACTGCAACAAACCCATACTGAATGTGAGCCGCTAAGATGGCAACATGTTTCCGTTATGCAACTCTGAGCTTATTAAAAGAGCTCAGATCGATACCCCAGCCCGCCTAAAGCTCTGTAACTTTCTTTTTTTTCACTTTAATCGTTGTGTAGAAAATGGTCACGGCTCTGGACAAGAACTGGCACCCAGAGTGTTTCTGCTGTGTGAAGTGCAGCCGCGCCTTTGGAGAGGAAGGTAATGGGTGGCACTGTTAATTCCTGTCACTGGTAACAATACAGTGCAGTCAGGCCACACTTACATGAAGCCCTTTATACTATACATCCTTAAGCATTCAGCATTCAGACAGCAAATAAAGCACATTTTATCTTATTTATTAAATTATTAGCTTATTTTAAACATTACAACCGGTTTCAGAGTTTATAATAACTTACAGTTTGCACTGATTCCAATACTTCATTGGTGCTTTTCCCCCCATAAGAGACGCTAAAACATTTGATTTTAACCTACACATTAAAAAAAAGGCTACATCCTGTCTGAATGTTTCATGACTAATGGGGTCTTGACAGATATTCAGATATTTGCCCTAATGTACTAATTTCTTGAAAAGATAACAAAGCTGCAGTGTCCATGACTGTAGGCGGCCATGTTTCTGTATCTATGTTTATGCGTTATATAACTGAAGGGTTTTAGGCCGCACCTCTTAATCTTTGAATGCCGGTGTATAACCATACAGTCTGTCGTTGCAACATTTGTGAAGGAATGCGTCGTTCTAATGAACTCGCCGAATTCAAGAGGTCAGATTGTGAAATTTCCTCCCTCCTCAGATATTCCACCATCACGTTTACATGGTACTTATTTAAAAGTGAAAGTATTTAGGAACCACAGCAGCTCAGCCATGAACTGGCAGAGCAAATCTTTGCATTCCGCTTTTATTTCCAGTTTACACGGTGTCCTAACGTTTTTTGGGATCGGGGTTGTATCGGCAGTTTCACTCTGCTGTGAATTTTGAGTCGAAACACTGAGTCTCTGTATTTCCTTGGCAAGAAAATGGCCAAATTTAAAGCAGCACGAGCTCTGAGATGGAAAAATACAGCCGCCGGTTGTTAGATCAGATCAGTAAAATGTAATGTTGCACAAACCGCAGTCACATAGAGAAGGTTCGGACTGATTTTCCTTTTTAAATCTGTGATATTATACAGTAAATCTGACATTTATCAAAGGAGCTCTTGAGCTGAGTCAAACTGTGGTGATGTCCTCTGCAGGTTTCCATGACCGTGAGGGCCAGCAGTACTGCCAGCAGTGCTTCTTGACTCTGTTTGCTTCCCGGTGTCAAGGCTGCAGCCAGCCCATCCTGGAAAACTACATCTCAGCTCTAAACTCTCTCTGGCACCCACAGTGCTTTGTATGTCGGGTGAGTGTTGCATTTTACTTGATCAAGAGTTGCAGCATTAATTGATGCGTTAGGCCTGCGGGTCGTTTGAGGTTAATCTGCTCTGAAAAAGGTCAGAAAGGCTGGAGAACACCACGGGAGTTTATGAGGAGATTAAGAGGAGTTTACATCCTTTAATACCAAGGAAGTCCCTTTTCAAAATAAAGTTAAAATACATTTATTTTCACAGCAAGGTTATGTTTAACCTAGACAACAAAAAGACTATTGCAGGATAGAATAGCAGAACACAAATATGCCACATGCGCAGGTAAGACATTACCTGGACTTTTATATTATAACCTAACATTGGCCACATCTGTCTTTTACTACAAAGATGTGGCAGACGAAGACGTCTTAAATAAAGGGAAGCTTTTCTGGATTTATAAATAACAGCTTGCTAAATGTCATGGATTAAACAGGACCTCAATTTTACTTCTTTCTTCTAACCTTTATTTGCCTTTATAGAAGCATTTATGTCGTCTATGTTTGCTGCTGCTCTCTGTTCTCCTTCAGCTGAATTTGGATGAATGTTTGGAGACTGCTCCTGTTGGTGGAGCATCACTAGAAAAGATTCAGTGTGTTCGTGGTCTCCATTTTATTCCTAGATGAAGGCCGGTGTGTCGAAACTGGGTTTTTTTTAGCTTAAACACAACCTTGCTGTGAAAATAAATGCATTTTAATGATATATTTCCCATCCTAGGAGCACTTCAAATAGGAGTTGATTCATTGATTGATTTTTTTCTTTGTAAAGCCGATTCTAAATTTCCCAGATTGAACATTTATGAGACCAGTGAGCTCATATTTATCCTTTGAGGAGTCTCCTAACCCACAGCTGCCACACTGAATCTGCTCCGTGGCAAATAGATCATGATGGCTGTGCAAGGAAACTTCAATGAGGAAGTTCATGCAAAAAACAAAACAAAACAAAAATAAGCTGGAATTATGTCATGGGAAAGTTGTCATTTCACATGAAAACGCTGTAATTACAGTTGCATGAGTCAGCGCTGTGACTGAGTCTCGCTTCCTCCTGTTTCCAGGAGTGCTACAGCCCCTTCGTCAACGGCAGCTTTTTCGAGCACGAGGGCAAGCCGCTGTGCGAGGCCCACTATCACCAGTCCCGCGGCAGCATGTGTCAGGCCTGCCAGCAGCCCATCCTGGGGCGCTGCGTCACCGCCATGGGGGCCAAATTCCACCCACATCACCTCGTGTGTCACTTCTGCCTGAAGCCGCTGAGCAAAGGCTGCTTCAAGGAGCAGGAGAACAAACCCTACTGCCACCCCTGCTTCATCAAGCTCTTTGGTTGAGGGCCCAGCAGGTCTTCGCCGGCCTGCCCTGAGAAGAAGCCCTGATGTGACTCTCAGTTCTCTCTTTTTTTTTCCTTTTTTTTGTTACTGTGGGAGTGAGGGCGGAGCTGGACTCTTTGTAAATTTTGAAGAATATCTGAGTCAGCAGAGAGATGAGGAGGAAGACAGAATCATCCAACCCAAACCAGCCCCATTTTATTTTAACCATGGACCTTCAGTGCGAGGTTACAAACTTTAACACGGCTCAGAAACAAAAACAGTGTGTTGAAATCAAATGAAAATTACGTTTTCCTACCAGATGTAAAAAGAAAATAGAAAAAGAAGCATAAATTTATACATCATTTGAGAATTTTTCCTGTTGTGCGAGGAAATCCTCTTTTAATATATTTGCTTTGTATTGCAGAAATTATCCACGTCACTGCAACTGCATTTTTATACCATATGCTGACTGCTACATTTGTTTTGTTTTTTTATTATTCATTCACTATTGCGCTATGCAAAATGCCAAAAAATGATTCCAAAGAATAAAATTAAAGCAAACACGACTTGTTTTTGAGTGTTGATGTTTCTTTATATTCACATAAGTCAGATTTAATCAATCAAAAGCTCCTCTGGAGAAAGAAATATTTGATCTCCTCCCTACTGGCAAGAACCTGGTGGGAAGGAAAAACACCCTCTTAACAGGAAGAAACCTCCAGCTCAGGGAGGGGCAGCCATCTGCTGTGACCGGTTGGTTGTGATAAAAGTCTGGTGAGAAAATTTAAAAGCATCAACCATCAGAAGATATAGATAGATAGATTATTGATAGGTTATTAGATTGGATGTTGAAAGGGAAGTTTCATGATATTAGTTTTATTTTTCAGTCATACGTCTGTGTATGACAAGCAGCTGATTTATACAGAATTACTGTAAGTCATTTCTTGTGCAGGGCAAGATGGTACATTCTTTAGTTTTTGACTCCTTTACAATAAATAGAGGAGAAATATACACTCACCGGCTACTTTATTAAGTACACCTAGCTTTGTAAGGTGATCAGGTGATAAAAGGATGGATGGTCAGGAATAATACTCAGGTGGACTGTGATGTTTAAATGATGCTCAGTTTCTACTGAGACCTAACTTGTTCCAAGATATGCACCACAACGTTACACCACTGGCAGTCTGCATCACTTATGGAAGGCAGGATGGATCCATGCCTTCATAGTAGTTACACCAAATTCTGACCCTACCATCTGAATGTCGCAGCAGAAACCTCAGTTTCCTGGAGTGGGACCCGGTGTGGTCTTCTGCTGCTGTAGCCCATCTGCTTCACGAATGGATGTGTGCACCCGCATACCTTGGTATGATGCTTATTCTGATGCACAGTTTGAGGGTTAAACATGTCTACGTCCATGAAAACAATGAGATGTTGCCACGTGATTGGCTGGATATTTACGTTAATGAACAGCTGTACAGCTGTACCTAATAAAATGGACACTGGGTAAATAAACGTTGTAGTCCTTTAAAATGTCTGCTGTGTGTGAGAAACTGTGGAAGTTTTTTTTTTTTCCTTCTGGACCATTAACGCGAATAAACATATGTGAGGAAAATACTGACTTTGGCCACCAGAGGTCACTATTCGCTCAGTGAGGATCGTGTGTAATTAATTGTAAAGTGGTTACAGGCAGGGTTTGAACACAAACGCAGGAAGAAACGAAGAAAAACTAAACTGTGTAACGAGTTAAAATCACCCAGACGACATGTGAGCGGCACGTGGGCGGAGGCGACGTGACAGCTGCTGGGAGCTGCGTGTGACGCGTCCACGCCTCCGCGTCACCTCACAGGTGAGCTCACTTAAAAGTTAATGAGCGTCACGCGCTGTCAAACGCGAGAACGCGGGTAACGCTGCGAAGGAGGTCATCGCGACCCGTCGGCTTCATCAGGAGAGGAAGAGAAGTTGTGAAATGCATTATGAGTGACTCAGAGCAGCAACACGTAAGTCTCCTTCAACCTGCTGCTCTTTAATGTGTGTGCTTTAATCAGGCAGCCATCGCATGCCCGGAATGAACAGATGGTGAAAGTGGGACTGAAAACTTCACACGTGTTGTTGCGTGATTTATTTATTGGGCTTATTTGCTGTTTAGAAATACTCCATTAATAAATGTTAAAAAGCACTCTGTCTCCACGCACCAGGATGCAGAGCAGGTGTGCGAGCCGCAGTGGCCTGAGAATGGAGAGGACTGGAGTGATGGAGAAGGTGGGACGGATATGGACTCGGGGCTTCTGCAGGCCATGGCAGAGGAAGATGAGGAGATAAACGTCCACAACGAGGAGACGTTTGGGATGGGTGTGTAGCTTGTGCTTACAGGTGTTCTTTGTATTGTCTGCACAAACTTCTTTTTTCCACGTGTCTGTGTGTTAAACTTGAGCTTTTAGACTATCAAAAAAAATGTAAGAATCCAGCATGATAATTTGGTTTTCTAACTTGAAATTGAGGCTTAATAACATTAGAAATGTTTATCTTACAGGTCAAATTAAGGTTAAGTGGAAAGAAATTATCAGTCTTCTTGCAGCTGCTCCTTTAGGGGTCACCACAGCCTACATCTCAACCCTCTGTCACACCAACCTCCTTCACTACATCCAACAACCTCTTCTGTTGTTTCTTCCTCTCTCCCTCTTACCTGGCAGCTCCATCTTCAACATCCAAACCATCTCAGCGTCTCCTCTCTGTAACTTTGTCCCCAAACCGCTCAACCCGAGTTGTGAAGATCTTAAAATGTTCAGCTCCAGCTCGGCCTCCTGCAGTATTGTTTTTATTGTGCAGCAGTCCCCACTGACGTAGCTCTGAACTACCTGACTCAGCAAAGCAGCTGAGACAAATTTAAGTGCCTTCTTAAATGCATAACGGCTCATAAGGTGCTGCATTTGGGGTTAAATCGGGCTTTGTTTGGTAACGTGTGCTGCTGTGCTCTAACCCAGGGTTGTGAAACATACGGCCCAGGGGCCTGAATCGACCCGGCAAAGTCTCCGGTCCAATAAAAGTTGGGGAGCTTTACCTGTTCGCAAACACTGCCATTGTTACTCACACAACACCAAAGTAATAAGCAAGGTTATTGTAGTTAAACTGAAAAACTAAATGTGAAAAAACACTTGGTTGATTAAAAGGAAAAAAGGAAAAACTTGACTTTTGGGAGAAAAAGATTTCAGGAAACCTCTGCAGCCTTTAGAGGACTTTTCTGGTTCTCTGCCCACTTGAAACAAATATGTGAAGCTGCATTTTACATCATCTTTACAGGGTAGCTAGGAGTCTAACCTGTTAACCTATCAGAAAGCAGTGTGTTAACTTTCACATCTGTTTGTTTGTTTTTGTTCCTTGTCTGCACGTCTAGATTTGGATGCAAACGGGACCACAGAAGAGTCCAGCAGCAGCCTTCAGTTTGGAGAGGCTCTGCCACCGCCGCCTCCGCCGCCGCCACCACCTGCAACACCCCCTCCCCCACAGCCCAAACCTCGCTCTCCCCGCAGAGCCCCGTCGCCTCCCCAACAGAAGCCGCAGTATTTTCCGCGGGCTTCCTTGAGGCAGCGCGGCAGAAGTAGGGGACAGAGAGGAGCTCTGGGCAGGGGGCAGATGTTTGAAGACCCAGCTGTGATGAGAATAATCGAGGGCCGACCAAGCCTCAAGGTGACAAAGATGAATTCTGTGTGTTGTCAGAAAATTGCACTAAAACAGTTCCTCGAATCCTCAGTTTCACCTGTTTTTGCTCTTTGAAGAGCCTTGACAGTGCCATAGTAGATTGCGGGACCGCCATGTACCAGCGTCCCTTTGAGGATGATGTAAGTGCCAACTTTGAAAGTACCTTTTACTACACGGTTTTTCTTCTGTGGTGCTAATGCTTCTCTTCCATGTTTGTTTTCCGTCCTAGACGATGATGCCCTCTTACAGAAAAACCAGAAGAACCTCAGGATCCATACTTGAGGTTATGATCACTTAGGAACGTGTTATACATATGACAAGTTCATTGTATTTTTATCTTTGTATCTTGCTGTGTTCTGTAGGACAGTGCTATAGTGTGTGTAATTGGTCACAGAGGTAGAGGTCAGCACCTGAACTCCAACTTTGTTGACTTGCCGTACTCCGCCGGGCCCCTTTATGGGGTCAGGCGAGGGGAATCCAGAGGATTGTACTCCAGAAGACCGTTTGGCCATCGAGGACCCACTCAGGTGGGCAACCGGCTTTTTACCACCTGGATATTTGTGTAACTGGATAGATGCTGTTGATGTGTGTTACTGCTTCTAAACAATTAGCTGGCTCATTGTATATTGTGGACTTCTTCCCTTTTTTAAATTCTACTTTTTTTCATGCAGGTGTACCCACCCATAGTACCAAGATCCCCCCTCTTCCCACGTCAGCCACGCCAGCATTACAATCAGGTTGATTCCAGCATTGCTCACGCCTTCATTTCTGTGCTTTTATGCAGATCTGATTTGATCTTGACTTTTATTTTGTACTAAAGCAGACCAGGGCATTCATGTTTCCTCCAACCCACCCCTGCCCCTCGACGCCTCAGACTCCCAAAATGATGCAACTTCGCTTTGGAGCCAACTCACCAAGGCCGTCCCCCTTTTACAGCCCCTCTTCTAATCCAGTACAGCCTTTCAGGTGCTTGATGATAATGCTGTTGCAATGGGTTTGGTCCACAAAACCGGTTTAACAAACTGATTATAAATTTTTAATTCATGAAGTTTGAGATGCACAAAGTTCAAGGTGAGCATCAGTGGTTCACAGGTGTTGGGTGTGAACCTGGGCGGGGCCCTTTCTGTGTGAGGTTTGCACCAGAGAACATGCTAGTTTAAAGCTGCCTCTCATAGTTTAGGACACTTTAAAAAAGAGACTTTTAATCTGTTTAAATAAAAGCTTGAGTATTGTGTGGTCATGCATAAATATCAGTGAGTGGTGCTAATGTTTATCTGCAAGGTACAGGCAGATGTTCTTGGATGTATAAGGCTTCTGGAAATGAAAGATGAAGATTTAATATGTATAAATGCGTCTTTTCTCTTTATGCGCTCATAACGGAGCACAGTCTGAGATTTCATGCATGCTGATGAGACCGTTCTCTAACCAGTAGGTACCCCGGTCCAGCCACGCAGCTTCATCCCCAACACAAACGACTGCTTAGTCAAAAACAGCGGCTATTCCAAAGGTTGGTGCATGGAGTGAAGAATTTGATCGTGTTTGGTCATTCACTTTACTTACGGCCAAATCTGACCTGCTTATAGAAAGCCAGAGGGCTGGGATCCGTACTGTAACCTCATGACGGCCAAAGAGAAGGAGTGGATCACCCGGCTGCAGATGATCCAGCTGCAAAGTGAGAATCCTTACCTTGAAGACTACTACTATCAGGTAGGAAATTAAAGCTTTGCTCTTTAATACACCTTGCTTTTTAATTTTTTGATGAGGGAGGGGAAACCAAGAAGCATTTCATTTTTGATTGCCGGTGAACCTTTAAACTGTTACAGGAGTACTATCGTCGAATAGAAGCAAAGATGGCCGAAGAGGAGCTGGGCATAAGGAGCAAGAGGGAGCCCCCTAAGCTCACCACGCCTTACGTCAAAAAAACAGACGCCTACACACCGGGTTAGTGAGGCACAGGCCGCGTTTCTCATTGGCTGTTGAGACGCTTGTACCAGAATTTCCCCGTGGGAGTAGGAGAGACATGATCTCCACGCTGCTCTGTTTTAACAAACATTTTTCCTTCCAGCTTCTGATGGACTCATTTGAGTCGGTGAATAGTGCATGCAGGTAGTCCTGCCTTTTTGAATGTTTTTGGAGGTGCACGAGGCCTAAAATGCTTCCATCCTAATGCATTTGTCTTATAGATGCCTTATTTTTGATCCTTCTGAAAGCATCGGTTTCTACAGGAGTTGCTCTGCTTATGTGTAAGCGTCTCTTGTTCTTGCAGTGGTGCACATTGAAGGCTCTTTGGGTCAAGTTGCAGTTTCCACGTGTTACTCTCCTCGCCGAGCCATCAGTGCTGTTCATGCAGTCCAGCCTCAGGGTCTGCTTGAGGTGATTGTGTATTTTGGAGGCAGTTCCCTGTGTTTGTTTTCAGTCTGCCTTTCCTGCTACTGACCTTTATTTCCCTTCATTTAAGGATCAGAAAGACACCAGACTACAGCGATTAGACATCCTTAACAAAATAGAAAAGGTACCTGATTATGACTTTGACACAGCAGTGAGTTGTTGTTGTTGTTGTTGTGTTTTTTTTTGTTTTTTTTTAATTTGCCTTCTTATAAAATGGCTTCTGTCCTGCAGTTGTTCATGGTTCTGTTAGAGGTGGAGGAAACGGAGAGGATGAAAACTCCATTGTTGTCCGAAGCAGAAGAAAGGAGGTTGATGGAGAAGATTCAGAGGAAAGTGGAGCACATCTACTCCCAGCTGCAGCACCACAATCCCCTGTGAGTCATGCAGTTTGTCATTTAATGCATCCTAACATGTGACTTCATCATTTTAAACACTTCTCAATTTTTGATGCAGGGAATCGGGAGGGGACTTCCTTCCTTTTCTGCTCATCTCCAAAGGCAAAAAGCTCGTCGCCCGTCTGCTGCCGTTCTTGAAACACGATTCTGCACTAAAAATCTTGCGTGTTGTCACCATTAACCTACCAACACTGATGAGCAGAGACACAGACGAGGTAGGGCAGCTTTATATCTGTGCAAAAGAAAACGTAAGCTGAAAGGTCTGCTTAGCAACACCACTTGCTGTACTTGGTGATATATTTATTTTTGGTTCTTGTTTGGTTTCCTGATGTTACTCAGCCTTCACCAGTTACAGCTGGTTTTACAGTCTACACAGACGGGGAGAGACTGAAGAATACATTGTACCTTGATATATTCCAGTTACAGGAGAGATTTGCAAATGAGGAAAAACTCTACAGGCCTACTTGGCACAGCTCCACCTGTAAACACAAGGCTGGAGTTTTGCACATAAATGATGAACATCAAGTGTCTTTATAAAAATTACTGGGCTTAATCTTGTCTTTTCAGACCCTTCCAGTGCTTTACCCACCTCTTCGAAATGTGATCGGTGGGATGGCGTTCAGTCAGCTCATTGGCGTCCTCAAAGATCTGACCTCTTTGGAGTCTCTAACGGCATACGAGTGTCTTGAGCTGGCATGTCAGAACAAGGTCTGTGTTTTTGTGCTCTGACCTTTTATTACAAGGCCCTGCAAGTTCAGCTTAGCCAGGATGGCATTCTATTTTCTGGCTTCACTTATCTTAACATGGTGGTTTATCAACTAGTTAAGTTAAGCCAGGGTTCATCAGCGGCTATGAGCACATTTACATGAAGCATGATGTTGTAGTATCTGATCAATCACAATATTGTTAGTGTATATTTGAGTAGGCGAGGCTAACAGCAGTGAATCCAGGGTTAACCCTAAAGTTGCCTGGATAGTGGTACAGGTCTTTGTTCTTATTGGTGGATTTCTCTTCTCCCTTTCAGTTCGGACTGTCCTTACTGTACGCTCTGCTCTCCCATGGAGAGAAGCTGCTGTCCTCGGGTGTTCCTCTAGAGCCCAGCATCGGGGACTTTGAGACCTGGTGGGAGTCTTTTAGGTTTTAATATTAAATGAAGTGACGGGTTTAAGCTTACTCCTGAGACTGATGTTTTCTCTCTTAGGACTGACATCATATTCCAGGTGGCAGGACAACTATCCCAGTGTTCGCTGGTGGAGCCGCTCCTCCTGCCCTCAAACCTGCTCACTCTCTTCTGCCGTTACCTGGACAAGCGTACGGTGCATCAGCTGAAAAGCAACATGGAGTAGGTTCTTTTTGCTTTAGAGGATGATGACTTAAATTGCTTTAATAGAACTATCGTGGACGTAGATGCAAACATCACCAAATATCTTCATTCAGGTCTGTTACTGGATGCCTGGCTCTTCCATCTTAAGGTGGACAGCGGTGGCTGGTGTTCTATTGATGACCAGGATGCCGTGAGCACTAGAGTGAAAGGAGGCGAGGCACAAACCCCCCTCGGTGCTCATTGAAACGGACGCTATATATGTGCATTTAATGTCCTTTGAGCTTTTTGATTCTTATTCCCTCCCCTCACCCGTTCCCTCACTTTTTTTTTTTTTTTTTTTTTTTTTTTGCACTTGAACTGTTTCCCTCTTCTTTTTTTTTTTTTCTTTTTATCTGATCATCTTACTTTCCTCACTTTGGTTTCCAGTAGGTTACATCAGCGTTACAATGAAATCGCAACCCTCCCATTTTCCCAATTTGGACCTTAAACCTCTACATTTAGATTCAGTCACTTCTAAATGTGCTGTTTCACACTTGGTGACCAGGGTGTGGATTGTATAGTAGTGTGTGTGATTGTACAGCTGAACCAATATGTTGACCATTTGAAAACCATTTAAGGACGTTGTTGTGGCCCATCAATGTGCCGTGCGGTTTTGGATTTTGTTGAAGGGCTTGCATTGTTTATACTTGTAGTGAACGTAATAGGATGCATTTGTAAATTTCTATCTGAAAAGTTTATGTTGTGAAGAGAGATTTTATTTATTCATTTGGAAACAGGAATAATTTAAACTGCACCTTTGTACAGCACTTGCAATATAAATAAAAAAAAAAAAAAACTTTGAAATTGCTCAAGTCTGCAGAAATGAAGTGAAATGATTTTTTTTTTTTTGTTTTTTTTTTTTGTGTGTGCTCTTTGCAGTCTTAAAGGCTCCTGCTGCTCTCGTCAGACCTCATCTTTGTGTTATCTTGGACTTCTTAAATGCTCTCTGGCAGATGGTCCGCTCACCACAGTGGACCGTCTGCCTCTCTCACCCTACCCTCAGCATCCTCCTGTCACACACACTCTCTGCATGTCACTTAACTACACCCATGAGTCTGTCTTCCTGCCTGGCATCTCTGTGGGTCAGTATGTCCACTTTCTCTCCTGTGCACATGTCCAAACCACCTCAGCCTTACCTGTCTTTGTCTCCTTCTCCCGGTCTTATAATCGTGTCCCTTGGGGATCCCTTTTTTTTTTCTTCTTCCCCCCTTCCTCCTCCTTCAGTGCCACAGTCTCCAAACCATACATAACTCCAGGTTTTGTTACAATCTTGTAAAGCTTCTCTTTCGCTCTTGCTGTGATTGTCAGAAATCGCCCCTGGCACGCCTCTTCACCCACTCCACCCTGCCTGCACTCTTTTCCACCTTTCTTGTGCACTGCCTGTTGCTTTGGATGGTTTGTTCCAGGTATTGAATGTCCCCCACATTCGCTACATTTGCTTCCTGCAGCTTTACTGTTACATACTCACACTGAAGATCAGTGTTTGCAAATATCAGCCCAGGGAGATTTCCACCTGACCTCCTGTGTGAGCCTGTCCTTCAACATGCATACACGAAGAGGCTCGGAGCAGATTCCTGATGTAATCCAGCCTCATCTGTCACTCCTACCACTGTCTTCGTACACGTCCTGCACACTCTTCTGCCACTCCTGACTTCCTCATACCACACAGTTCCTCTCTTAGCAGCCTGTCATGTCTTCTCAGAAGTCGTCCTCTGTACTTTTCCATCAACACATTCAAAGTAATTGTTACATCTGCATGTTTTATCAAAGACACTTTTAAAGAATCTGTTTTGTAGCAGCCTGGTATGGAAAATGGCAGATTTATGGAGTGAATTCAAATATATCACCTAAAGAGAAGTTTTAATAAAATTATTTAACAGCGGTGGGAAGAGATTCCCAGGCACAGTGATCGGCTGATTGATGCTGACACCACATCTCAAACTAAGTGATTATAATGTGCATTACACGTTTTGCTGTTATTCCTGGTAATACTGTTTGCAAGTGGTTGCACTACCTAAGTCCTAGACACAGTGTTCTGGAGGCGGAGGCCTGTTGACTGAACACAGGTTTTCTCTAATTTAACTAGGATGGATGGATGGGGGCAGGAAACATGAACGATGACTCACACTACAGCATTTATAGGCGTAGCTAATTTATCTTGCCTTTAGACATTTCTGCTGGCTCTGCATATCGTTGGTGACCTCACTGCACCGTCCATCTCTACAGTCTTGAGTATGCAGATCACAGAGAAAGGTAAACTATTAAGACTGGCCCTTAAATTGTACCTGAAGTGGGCTGTTTTATATATTTTTGTTTTTAAGAGCGCATTTTATTTTATTTGATATCTATCGATGAAGTCTTCTAAAACTTTTTAAAAACTCTGGTTGCTTTCTTTTTTTAAGTGCTTGAGTCTATTTCAAGTATTTCACATTTGATCTTTCCCTTAAACTCCTGCTCAGACCTCTCACTCTGCTCTCACAGCTGTTGCCAGTGATGTAAGGTGAGGCTGGATTACCAGCACCAACTCCTGTTAGATGCTCGTGTTCAAAGATTCCTCCTCCCTGGCTGTTGACCAAACGCTGATGTTGATCCTCGCTGGCCAGGCTGCCTCTGCCAGCTGCAGGATCAACATCTGGACAGGAATGCATATGGCAGACATGGGTGTGTGCAGTCAGAGAATCCCTGCTGAACAAAAGCTGCTCTGTGGTCCCGATCAGCTTTTTTTATGGCGCACGGAGCAAGACGCCAACATCCTGACCACCGTGTCAAACCAAAGTCCACCGCGGAAGTGCAGTAAAGGCAGTTTAGGAATGAACTAGAGGTCGGCATCTGTGTTTAGACGGATTTGTTTGCTGTGATGGTACAAGTGCTGAAACGGCAAGCAATCAGGAGACTGAAGAAACTACTAAAAGAGTCTCTGACCGTTTTTTTGCTCTATATGTTGTTAGTGAGCAGGGATCTCCTTAATTTGGTCATTTTAGGCACATAGATTTGGTTGTGAGCAGAGAAGGGCTTTTGCCATATTCTGTTTAAATCTTGTTTACGAGGGGCAGCCAATGAGAAGAAAGTTGGCCTTAATATGGTGAGGAGCAGAAACTGTTTCCAACAGTGGATGAACCTGAGGCTCTGTATAAGGTAAATAAGAGTGATTCTGAGCTGTGAATAAGCTTTAGAAAACGTTAGGTCAAATAATCTAAAAAGCCTTCAGTTGATCCAAAACGATGCAGCATTGGTATTTCCAAGGAAGAGAGAGAGATCATATTTCCCCTATACTGGCTTCTCTTTACTTGGTCCCAGTTAAATCTAGAACTGATTTATAAACCCTTTTCCTTACATCTAAAGTCTTGAATAATCAGTGAAAATAATGTCTTAAACATTCGTTTTGAAAAGGTAAAATGGGAGGCAGGGCCTTTCAAGACTCACTCCTGTCGAACCAGCTCCCAGTTTGGGATTCAGGAAACAGGCAGCTAAAAATGTTTTCTCCCGGGATGGTTCGGTGGCCCTGAACCATCGCGTAGTTATACCACTATAGGCTCAGACTGCTGCAGGACATCCCATCATCCACTGAGCATTTCTTCTGCATCATTCACCTTTAGTCACTCCTCAGCTGTTCATGTAGCTCTGCAGCATACCATTAAACTTTCTCTTTACTCTCACATGGTGTGTCTTTTATCCTGTATCTCTATAATCTCTAAAATGATCTCTCTAATCCCTGTTTCCCCAAAAATACTAGGGAAACTGATTGATTCAGAAGACCCGATTTACTGCTGAACTCAAACAAGGAGTACAAAAAATGGACAAGGAGTCATCAGGGAAACCGATAATTAACGAGACAACAACTCCAGATGGCTGCCGGTTCCTGACCCCAATTCCACTGGATGCTTCTTCCTGTCAAAAGGGAGTTCTTCCTCCCCACTGTCACCCAGGGCTTTATCATACAGAATCACTTAACCTGAAGTGACTGGTTTTTTTGTGAATCGGCACTATATAAATGAAATTGAATTAATTATGAACATCTTATGGTGGATAAAATAAGTAAAGAAATGTTAAAAAAAAATAAACTTGTGGATTAGCTGATAACTATAACACTTATAAACCATCTTAACACCTAATATGTAAATAGGTATCGTATAAAAACCTATAAGGGCCTTGCTATTACTAATTCTTATCACAAGAACCTAAATGTGAAGCTTCGGTAGCTGAGTGATCAGTGATGAACTGAAAGACACATTCATTACCAGGTGGTGAAAAGCTGTCTCAGTTTGTCCAGAAGCCAAGTATGTGACAGGTCTGGGTGGGCTGGGAAGTGAGACATTAACCTCTTCTTGACCCCACAGGAAGAGGATTTGGACTTTAGGTGAGGAATCTGTGCGAAAGGTGAGAGATCTTTGTCTTTTTATTCACTTTAAACACACATGCAGCCGCTCTGTGTGCAGGCTGGAACCGTGAAGACGTTTTAGGCTGAAAGAGATGTGAAAAAAGCACCAAGCGCACTTCACTCAAGTTTCCATCATCATTATCTCTGCCAGCTGCCTACTCTGCATATGGAAGTGATGTCATTATTGTCCATTCAAAAATAAGGCTTCTTCAGAGGGGCTGCATGTTGAGCTTTCTGTTTGTGACTTATAGAAGTTTTGGTCTGTGGAAATATTTACCAAAGTAACCGTATTTTCTTTCTTTAATCTAAATACAGAGCTATAATGCTGCCTATTCATGTCATTGCATGCAGTTAGTTTGGCTGTGTTCTGTCACTGTAGTGCAGCAATTTGAATGATGGATTATATTTACATTAATCAGTCCTTCCATAGTTGGCTGCACGGATGAGGCTCAGTTCCTGTTCACGGTTGTTTTTATGCTGTACGGTGCTTTTGTAATCCAAGAGTGACCGGTGTCGTCGTCTACCTGCTATTTTGACAAACCTTCAGGGGAACATTATTCATGCTTTAGACACATAAGTAACTGCACTGATGACTGTGCACCCGTTTACATCGCAAAACTGCGGGCACTGTGGAAATAGAGCGACTTAATGGCTACAGCTGAATGTTTGTCACTATTAAAGGATTAGATGTGGTTGAGAGTTTTGGAAATGTAACTGATTAAATTTCGTTAAGAAGTTTTGTATGTTAGTAGAAAAAAAGTTTCTAATTCTAATAAATTTATAATTCATAAAAACATCCATCCATATAATCATGGAAAAAAGCAAGTACACGTCTTTAAGTTATAATATTTCACATATTAGGACATTAAATATTATGTTGTCCTAAGCAGGTCTTAACTCTTCAGATGAACACTGTGTTATTATTTAAATACAACCTTTCTGCTTCTATAGAAATTAAAAGGGCATGTTGCAGGCAGGTGCTGATAATCAAATGCATTTAATTAACTGATCATCAGTTTGTGTGGGTACCTCTATGAAAGCAGAAGTTTTGACATTTTGTTCGTCTGCAGCATTCAGATGTGTGTTAACACAGTGGGAAGGTGGAAAGACATTAGCAGTGATTGTTGGTGAAGTCCATCATTTTATAATTAGAACAATTAGTTTCAAGACAGCTGCCAATCTTTACAGGAGTGGACATCCCAAAAAATTCACCTCAAGGTCAAACATGCAATACTCAGGGAAACTGGAAAAAACCAAGAGCTACAGCTCACACTCCACAAGCCTCAGGAAGCATGTTAAATGTTAAAGTTCCTGTGAGTACAATTATAATAATTAATTATGGCTTGTTTGGAAAGGTTGCCAGGAGAAAGTGGAGGCCATAAAGCACAGTGACATGTTTGGCAAAGAAAAAAACACAAATATATTTGTGTAACTGTCAGACATGATGATGGAGGTGTGACGGTTTGGGCTTGTTTTGCAGCCAAAGGATTTGGGCACCTTGTCGTCACTGAGTCAACCATGAACTCTTCTGTATACCAAAGTACTCTAGAGTTAAATGTGTCCATTAGCCTGACAGCTTGGCTCATATTGGATCAGCAACAGGACAATAATCCAAACTACAGCAGCAAATCTACAACAGAATAACTGAAAAACAACCAAATGAAAAAAGTTTCACAGTGTACTTTTTTCAGTGTTTTTCACAGACTGCTTCCCTATTTTGGTTTAGTTTGTATTAAATAAATGACACTGTGTCCTGAAACTGAGGGTTTCTTTACTTAAATTTCCTGCTTACATCAAAATCATTTCTGATTCTTTTCTTTCAGTTTATACTTTTAAAAATGGTGTATAGTATAGTTTTAAAACTATCAGAAATCATTCCAGAACAGCTGGCCCAGCCTGTATGTGTAATGCACGCTCCACAGGTCATCAGTCAATGTCCAATCTGGTAATCTCCCTCTCTTTGCTTCTCTCTGTTAAGTGTTAATGTACTTTAAGAGGCCAATTATTCAGTTAGTGTGTGCACACCTCGGGTGCATCTGCCAGTAAGTGGGGGAGGGTCCGGCACAAACAGAGCTGGTGAGAGGAGGGACGCCTCAGAGCTGAGTGTATATTAGGGCCTCATAATCAGGTTAGGTTCCCCACTTCGGAACATCTGCTTCACCGTCTTCATCCTCCCGCTGGGTCTCAAAAACACTGTCTTTTAGGTCCAGCATGGTCAGACAACTACTTCTTCACAGTGCAGTGATCCTTTGGCTGGTGCAGGCAGCACACACAGGGGGTGAGTGTGCTGAAGCGCAGATGTTTAACGCTTGATTTACATTTATTTGTGTGTGTCTGTTTTAACAATTCAAAATACAGTAACCAAATTGTTTTACAGGTAAACCATGTTAGGATAAATGTAAATGAATACAGGCTGCATGAAATAACCAGTTAGTAAGTGCAGTTACTGGAATATTTCCAGCGGTGTAGTTTAGTGTGTCAGGGTGCTGCAGAGAAGGAGGAAAACTGGGATTGAGTTATGAGCTGGTATATGGCCAAGGATGATGTAACTGGCAGAGAGGAGCCGATCTATGTGTCTGTACATCAGACATGTCTCAGTCTGTATTCCATCATTTCTTTTCCTGCACCCGACGTCCATATTTCCTGATATCAAAGAAGGAAATTTTGTTTGAAAGTAAAAACCAGACAATCAGAATATTTATTCCTAATTTTGCTTTAATTAAATGACTTCTTCCTAAATCTAGAATTTGGCTTTGCAGTCAATGCCATGACAGTAAAGCTTTAAAACAAGTCTCCTTTCACCAACAGGAAACTGCAGCACTCAGAACAATACTGGAAAATGCATTCGCTCTGTTGTTATAGCTGAACCGTACCTGTAACCATATCTGTTTCCTAACTGCCGTGTCTCTGCATGAGTAAAATAAATACTGCTCACAAAAAAAACCCCCTGAACACCTAAAAATGTTTCCTAAAAGAAACATTGGATCTTAATGAATGAAACATCCATGTTAAAAGTCTTTATTGACATACACGTTGTAATTTGTTTCCATGGTCAGTGGAAACCATATTCTTTGTACTTTGCAATTGCACCTATATGTAATTTTAACTTATATTATTGTGTTACCGGACTAATCTTCCAGATGATATTTGCGTGTCTGAATTTATTCAATCCTTTGAATTACGATTATTAACTTATTTATTTAACTTAGCATTGGCGATTAATTAGTGCTCTGTTTCATCTGGTGGTGTATTTTGCACTTTGCTATCGCATCCTTATGCAATTTTAATTTTATTTAATATTATTGTATTATTGAGAAGCACTTTGGTGTACCTCTGGTCTTTAAATGTAAATGGTAAATGGCCTGTATTTGTATAGCGCTTTACTAGTCCCTAAGGACCCCAAAGCGCTTTACACAACCAGTCATCCACCCATTCACGCACACATTCACACACTGGTGACGGCAAGCTACGTTGTAGCCACAGCCACCCTGGGGCGCACTGACAGAGGCGAGGCTGCCGGACACTGGTGCCACCGGGCCCTCTGACCACCACCAGTAGGCAACGGGTGAAGTGTCTTGCCCAAGGACACAACAACCAAGACTGTCCAAGCCGGGGCTCGAACCGGCAACCTTCCGATTACAAGGCAAATTCCCAACTCTTGAGCCAAATGTGCTATATAAATAAAGTTGTATTGTATTGTATTGTATAACTATCAACCCTTGGAGGGCTGGATTCAAAATGACAGTGAAAACATGCCATGTGTTTCAATTTAATGCAAAGTCAGTTAGAGAATTTAAGATTTCCTTTCACGATGTGAGAAGGAAATGCAGGAAAGACATTTTTTCAATTCTTTCAGAATAAATAAAAGTGTACATGTAGTTATGTATTCTGCAAGACTCCCAAAATATCCTGGCTGCACTCCCAAAAACCTCAGGAATCAAGTTATCCGGACTCCAAGGAGTCCTGAAATAACATAAAGTCGGTTATGTTAGTCGGGCTTGCCTGCCAAATTTCTAACAATCGTGTTAAACCGAAATCTGAGAAAGATGAGCCGTAAATCTCTTTCGTCTGGTCGACCCTCTACCAAGTATCCTTGTGATGATGCGAGGGAGCTGTGTATTTAGTTTTGTCTTCACTCGCAGCCTCGGTTTGTGAAATCAAAGCTGCTGTGGCAGCGGCGGTCTAAATTTAACATCCCTCTGTGAGAAAGTAAGAGAATAGTTTTACCTCCGACACAGTCGCTCCATTCTCCGTTCTTTTGGAGAGGGGGCTAAACTGCCAATCAAATAAAAGTGAACAAAGGAAGACATCTAAACATTTTTGTTGTTATTTTGGATCCTTATGTTCAAATTAAAGGAGGATGCTAATTTAATATGTGAACAAAAGCAACTAAAAGCACAAAAATACTTTTAACTAACAACATCTAAGTGGAATTACACATTTTTATCATAAACACTAAAACATCTAACGTAACTGAATAATGTGAGCTTTTCTGAAGCACACCCAAATGAAAAATGATCTGATTAAAAATTAAAATCTACAGCAAAGATTTCTGGCACAACTTCACCTACTTCCAAGGTGCATGGAGAGGATGAGAAACTTACAACGCAGGAACTCCAGCAACACTTAGCCGAAACGCGCTGGCCAGTTAATAAAGAGGAACAACTTTATTAACTGACCAACGCGTTTCGGCTTGTGGCCTTCATCAGGGTCATCAGGGTCATAAAAATTAAAATCTGTCATGCTGTGGAAAAACAACCCGCTCTTTAAAAACATGGAAAATACAAATTTCTTAATATTGCTTACATTACATAGACTCCAATATGATTTTACCGATCATATAACAGGGAAAAATGTATTGTCTGATTGCTTCACTTGTCAGAGTTATGTTTGTTTTATATAACACCATTGCCAGATATCTTCAGGGATGTTTTCTATTCCTTTCTTTAATTTATCATCAATGCGGTGACCACAGCAGTGATGCATTTCCTGTCTCCTGCATTTAACTTCCTGTCTGGTTAGAGGCTTTCTGAAAGTTGTAGATGGTTTCATTCGGAGTGTGCTTCATCTGAATTTGTAGTCTTAACTTAATCTGAAACACTTTAAGGATGTAAAATAAATGGCTGAGACCAATGCTTTATATCGTGGGTTGAAATTGGTGCATTCAGAGGATATTTTTGCTAATCCAAATGTTTTTCTTACTATTATTAATTTTAAACTGGTAGTCTTACACTCAGCATCTTGTGTTTAAGGTTACGGTGCTGCGGCTGGAGTACATAATGGACAACTTCCACAGCCTAATGGTGAGTCCATCACATCCTGTCCACTTTGTGTCACCTTTGTTGCATTATGTCCACATAAGTCACAAGCTTTTGTTCACAGTCTCACACTCTGTATTTCTAGGTAGGACACTGCAGAATGGTGGAGGTGTAGGAGCAATGCTGATGCCATCAAAAGGTAAATTAACTTCACAGCTTCAAAAACCATAAACTGAACCGTTTGCCTGATTTTGAGGTTTATGTCCTCTTTACTCTTTTTGTAAGGTGTGGGCCGGGCAATGGGGCCACAACCTGGATATGCTGGCTATCCTACAAAACGAGTCGGTCAGTGATAACACAGTTTCATTGCTGTTACTGAGGTCACAGATGCAAACAGTAAATGTGTGTCCATACCCCTACTGTGTACATTTACGAAATCTTTGCGCTGATGTTTACTCATATTCCTACACCAAATTTTTCTCTGATGCCGGTACTGAAGCACATTCAGTAGTTATGTTACATCTCAGAATCAGTGATTTGTTCTAACATTGGATCTCTGTTGGTACTGTGTTTCTAATTCAGGGGGATATCCTGCAGTTTTATCCCACCAAAATGGAGATAACTCCAATGGTAGACATTTCTCCACTTTTAAAATCCACTTAATGATCAATGGCATGATAAAAATTACTGTGTGAATTTTTTTGTTGCAGGATATCCTGTTAAAGCCAGTCCAACCAATGGACAACAAACTAAAGGTGCTACAACACATGTTTTATAACTAAGGCCTCACACATCTACACTAAATCATATTCGATTTTAACTTTGTTCTTTTTGCAGGCTATGGCGCTCAGGATGGCAGATATGGATGGCAAGGACCTAAAGGCAATGGTAACGAACATGTAAACCAATACAACAGCACTGCTCTACTTGAAAACTAGCATAGTTTCCATTTATGCTACTGTCTTGATTATTAAAGCCTTCTTGTGGTGGCTGTGTGGCGAAATAATGAGCAAGATGATGATACTGGGACTAAAAAGGTTTCTGATCATTAAAGAATCTGTTGTGTTGCTTATTTGTAGGTAATGCAGCTGCTGCACATGGAACAAAAGGCAATGGTAAGACAGTTAGATGAAAAAGGACTCTCACTTCACAGTCCTCAAAACTCAGAACACCCCATGATTCAGTAGTTTGTAGAACTGTCTCTAGCAGCTATAAACTCTATGAAGTCTCTCACATCTTTGTGGAGGAATTTTGGTCCACCCTATGTCGCTTTTGTTCATTGAGATTTTAGGGTATTTGTGTTTATTCAAAGCTCTCTTAAGATCTTATGAGAGCATTTCAATCGGGTTGGGGTATGGACCATGCTGTTGCAGATTGGTTGGTGTCCTGGGGATCAAAATCTAAATCATCATCATGTCATGAACTTCAAAATTGAACATGCTAACTGAGGGATGCAGAGTCTGAGAAGCAGCTCTTGGGTATTCTGCAGATTCTCTGAGCATTGCATGATCTCATCTTGGGGTGAATTTGGTGGAACAGGAAGATGTTGAGTTGTGTCTACACACACATGAATGCTCCAGAGCAACAAACTGTCAAAACTTTTTAGAGTGCTGCTCACATTTGCTGCAGAACCTGCAGAAAGAGTGTATTTAGTTTTTCAAAGGACTGCACACAATCATGTGACTTTTTCTTTTTTAACATAACTATATTTTCTTTATGTTTTTATCAATTTGGTGTTAGTGAAGAACCTGGTTGCGAATTATAAAAACATAACAATGTTTTAAAACTGGAAAGGGTCATGATTAAGGTGTTAATTAAATTAAGAACCTCACATCTGTTGCAGGTTATGGTGCTGGTTCTACTGGAAATGTGCCTAACAGCAAAGGTATTGTTTGCTAAACATGAAGTTCAATACATGAAGATTAAAAAAAGGAAATTAAATAGTTTTACAATTTTGTATATTATCATCACTCATCACTCTTTAGGTCAAGGAGCTGTAGCTGGTCCATCGACTGGCTATGGGACACAACCAAATGGTAAGAAAGTAAATGGGTCATTTGGGAGCAGGCAGCTGGACTCTTTGTCTTTTAAAAGCACACATATGTTAATTACTCAAAATATTTAACAGGCCAAGGAGGAGCTGGAAGTAAACCTATGAAAGGATATGGCCGACCACCTTATGGGGCAGGTAATGCAACTTCAGTTGCTTTGTTGTCCACAAAGGTGAAAACTGTGATGTAACATTGGTACATCTATATATCCATGAATAAAGGACCGGGTAAGGGAGCCTTCAGAGGTCTGGGAATGCCTTGGTTTGCTGGAAGTTATAAAGGTTATGGAGCTCAGCCCATGGCAGGTGAGTCATACAGATGTCACACGCTCAGTCCCACAGGTGTGTTTGGCTAATGTACTGGTTATCTGTGTTTTTAGGTTACAATGGTGGTTATGGCAGTGCTGGTTTGGGTCTGGGGCATCGGTATGGAAATGGGTGGATGAAGGGACCGAAGCCAGGTAGGACAATGATTACTGCCAAGCGATAACAACATGCTTCTCTGCTTTTCAACTTTATGTCTTCATCTACAGGGAGTGCAGAATTATTAGGCAAGTTGTATTTTTGAGGAATAATTTTATTATTGAACAACAACCATGTTCTCAATGAACCCAAAAAACTCATTAATATCAAAGCTGAATGTTTGTGGAAGTAGTTTTTAGTTTGTTTTTAGTTTTAGCTATTTTAGGGGGATATCTGTGTGTGCAGGTGACTATTACTGTGCATAATTATTAGGCAACTTAACAAAAAACAAATATATACCCATTTCAATTATTTATTTTTACCAGTGAAACCAATATAACATCTCCACATTCACAAATATACATTTCTGACATTCAAAAACAAAACAAAAACAAATCAGCGACCAATATAGCCACCTTTCTTTGCAAGGACACTCAAAAGCCTGCCATCCATGGATTCTGTCAGTGTTTTGATCTGTTCACCATCAACATTGCGTGCAGCAGCAACCACAGCCTCCCAGACACTGTTCAGAGAGGTGTACTGTTTTCCCTCCTTGTAAATCTCACATTTGATGATGGACCACAGGTTCTCAATGGGGTTCAGATCAGGTGAACAAGGAGGCCATGTCATTAGTTTTTCTTCTTTTATACCCTTTCTTGCCAGCCACGCTGTGGAGTACTTGGACGCGTGTGATGGAGCATTGTCCTGCATGAAAATCATGTTTTTCTTGAAGGATGCAGACTTCTTCCTGTACCACTGCTTGAAGAAGGTGTCTTCCAGAAACTGGCAGTAGGACTGGGAGTTGAGCTTGACTCCATCCTCAACCCAAAAAGGCCCCACAAGCTCATCTTTGATGATACCAGCCCAAACCAGTACTCCACCTCCACCTTGCTGGCGTCTGAGTCGGACTGGAGCTCTCTGCCCTTTACCAATCCAGCCACGGGCCCATCCATCTGGCCCATCAAGACTCACTCTCATTTCATCAGTCCATAAAACCTTAGAAAAATCAGTCTTGAGATATTTCTTGGCCCAGTCTTGACGTTTCAGCTTGTGTGTCTTGTTCAGTGGTGGTCGTCTTTCAGCCTTTCTTACCTTGGCCATGTCTCTGAGTATTGCACACCTTGTGCTTTTGGGCCCTCCAGTGATGTTGCAGCTCTGAAATATGGCCAAACTGGTGGCAAGTGGCATCTTGGCAGCTGCACGCTTGACTTTTCTCAGTTCATGGGCAGTTATTTTGCGCCTTGGTTTTTCCACACGCTTCTTGCGACCCTGTTGACTATTTTGAATGAAATGCTTGATTGTTCGATGATCACGCTTCAGAAGCTTTGCAATTTTAAGACTGCTGCATCCCTCTGCAAGATATCTCACTATTTTTGACTTTTCTGAGCCTGTCAAGTCCTTCTTTTGACCCATTTTCCCAAAGGAAAGGAAGTTGCCTAATAATTATGCACACCTGATATAGGGTGTTGATGTCATTAGACCACACCCCTTCTCATTACAGAGATGCACATCACCTAATATGCTTAATTGGTAGTAGGCTTTCGAGCCTATACAGCTTGGAGTAAGACAACATGTATGAAGAGGATGATGTGGACAAAATACTCATTTGCCTAATAATTCTGCACTCCCTGTATACACTCAACATAAATGAACTCATGCTGCAATGTTGCAACTGTAGGCTATGGTGCAGCAGCTGGTGCTTCCAATGGACAAGGAGCAAAACCCAACGGTAAAGATCACAGAGTGAATATTGGTGTATAAATCAAATGCTATAAAATAAAATTTATTATTCATTATTCATCATTGTAAAGGTTATGCTGGGGCCAGAGCACCTTTCAGGAATGGAGCTATGTCAAATGGTAGGTTAACATGCACAAATAAATATTATTGCTACATGGAAGTTAAGTATTAAATTTCTGCTTGTGAAACTATTAAGGTTATGGATCCCAGAATGGTGGAGCTCCCAAGTCTGCAAAGCCAGGTAACAGTGCATCCACAATAAAATGTTATATTTGAACCTAAGTCAGTGTGAATATAAGTATTTAGCTTTATTCTTAAAGGTGACTTATGCTAAACAACAACAGGATTTTCAAACAGGGTAGAAAACTTTTCCATGCCGTTAGCATCAAGCTATCAATTGCCAACGATGCTATTCTCCCTCAAATATTATGTTTTTTTTACAGTCATGTGTGCACAGGCTGGCACTGTGTAATGGTTTACACGTTCGTCTAACAAAAAGAAGGCCCCTGGTTTGGCAGAGAGTACAAATCTCTTTTTCTGCCAAATCAAAAATGTGAAATTACCCCTACCACACCCCATATTTCCCAACTTCTTCATAGAGAGGGGGATTGGTTTCTGACTATTTTGATCCAGGTGCAAAAAAAAATCTTTAGCTTTAACTTGAATGAAAGGATCTATGAGTGAATCATGGATAGCGTTTCAGAACAACTGTCATTTTTCTCCTGTGTATTTCTTTAGGCTTCGGAAATGTTCCAAACGGGTATGGTGCCAAACCCAACGGTGAGACCATTCCTTCTTTTTCAGATTTCAGTTTACGATTCAAAACATTGATGCACATCTTAAATCTCTATTTGAATAATACTAATACTCCTTTTATGAACATTTGACAGGATATGGAAGCTACAGAGGAGGTGCAGTAAGACCACAACCAAGTAATACTCGTGTTGTAAGCACATCACAAAATAAATGTGGTTAACTCTGTAAGGCTAAGTATATCATACCTTATGCATGAGTTTTTGTTGCTTCTAAAAAATCAGTGTGATAATTTCCCCATGAAAAACCAGAATAAATTACACAAAAATGTCAAATGTACCCAAAATCATAAAGATTAAAACTCATACAGTTTCTTTTCTGTTCAATAAACATCCAAGTTTCAAAAACATTTAATTGCCTGGCAGTCATTTCATGTTTCAGGCTTTACAAGGTTAAATTAAGTTTGGAAGTTTCTTTAATGATTTATTTGATCTCAAGGTTATGGGAAAGGACCTGCTGCCAATGGATATGGGCCCAAACCCAGTGGTAACCGATTACTATTTTCTGTTCTGGTGGTCTATCGTAAATGTTTCTGGTTTATTGCCATTGGTGTATTTATATAACCTCATGTTTGACTAAGGTTATGGAGCTGCGGCAGGGCCTGGAGCTAATGCACTCAAAGGATACACAGCCAAACCCAATGGTGACAATCCACTCTTTATTGTTTATCATTTGCTAATTTTTATTCACATCAAAATTGTCATTTTTAAACATAAAAATCAGCCTCGAGAAATTCTTATTAAATTCTCTCACTAGGTCACAGAGTGAGAAATGGTGCACTGGGTGGATACGGAGGGAAACCTTACGGTAAGTTTGAGTTATGAGATGGCAAATTCATACTTGAAACTCCAGCAGCTAGGCCCAAGCTTCAATGCTGTTCTGATTCTGATGCTGTCTGCAGGGTACGGAGGGTCAAAACCTCAGACAAATACTAAAGGACTTGGAGCACCAAGTGAAGGCGTAAAAACACTCGACAGCGGTACGAATTCTGCAGAACACATACAGCGTTTGAGAACCAAACAACTTAGTCGTGGTCAATCAATCGTTTTTTTCTTTTTGCATCTGTTGATGGCCCCTCATGTGTTTCTAATGTCTGCACTGTTTAAACAGGGTATGGTGGCCCTGCTGGTGTAACTAAAGGGCAGTTCCCTAAAGCAGCCAATGCAGGTAAATGCTCCTGTGCATGTGTTTGGTGCAACGTTAAGATCCCATATCATTAGATAGCACTACAAAAATGCTTCTGTAAACTTAAGCAGACAAATGCCGGGTGTGTACATTTGAACATTTGTACATTCTTTTTTTATGGTGTTGGAGGTTTATTCCTGTTAAAAGGGAGTTTTTCCTTCCCACTGTCGCTAAGTGCTTGATCACTGGGGCTCATCTGATTGTTAGGGTTTTAGATTTGTTTGGTTTTTTTGCAGGTTACAACATGCTGCCGAATACAAAAGGTCAAGATGGAAAGGGTGCAGGTGAATTCAGTGGAAAGAGCTTCAAAGGTGGAGTTCTTTCTCCTGAGCAGCCAAGTGTAGCACCGCTGGAGGGCCTTTCCCTCCGACAAGCAATAACTCGTGGCGCAGTGCCTTTTCCCCTGACAGGTGGTGTCCATGCTGAGGTGTCAAAAGAGAAATACCAAAAGCTTGTTTCCCCTTTGCCACAAGAAAAAAGCTACAAGCAGACACCGCTGATCCTTCAGGTTACACCAGAACCAGCCCCAGCACTTCCTGCCAAACACCCAAAGTCTTCAACCACAGGTCCACAGATCAAGGGAGAGAAGCTCCCCATAGCCAGACCTGCACAGAGGGTTTCCCAGAGTAAACCAGCACCAGGCCCAGCAGCTGTCTATCCAGAAGGCAAGTACCATTACCAGGGTTACTAGCACCAATATGTAATATTACATATTGCTGTGGTGACCCTAATGAGAGGGAGAAAAGAAGATGTATAAATGTAGTACTTTAACTTCAGGGGAAATCTTATCAAAGTTATCGCTGTTATTACTGGAACTGCAAGTAACCTTTTTCATGGAACTGGAAGTTTCATTCTGGTTAACAAAACTGGGTAACAAAAAGTTGTCATAATTTAGTTTAGTTTGCATTAGTTTACACACACTGTGGATGCACCAAAACATAGATTTTCTACATGGTTACACTTTTTCTACAAATGATAAGCTCATTGTCGCAGGTTTAGTCAAATAATCTACATAAATGCTGATGACATTTATGACCTCTAGGTTATATGACTGGGAGTGCTGTGCCTGAGCAAAAAGCTGCAGAGGCAGAGGTTATTTTTGGGGTAGACAGCACCGGTGAGGGGAACGCTGCCCCTGAAAGCTCCAAAGCTGTTCCCAAAACAGAGGCAGCTCAAATTACAGAAACCACCGCCGCCCCTCAGGAAACAACGACTGTTGTTGTGCCTGAAGTCGCACCAGAAGAAGCCAACATCAAACATGAGGCCGAGGCAGAGATTGACAACCCCGGGGTCAAAGATCACCCTGCAGGGGAAACTGGGGCAACGGGTAAACTAAGTCTCAAACTAAGTGGGTGTGATTACTAGACGTGGACTGCATGCATGGATGTTTAATGAATGCTGTGTTTTTGTCCTAACTCTCGGTATTCTGATGATATCATAGCTGTTATGATCTCACAGGGTTGATCGCACTGTTCACTCTGTACCATGGTAGTAGTTGAGTTCAAACTAGGCTCAATGAACATTTACAGACCATCAAGGTGACAAACACACAAATGCCAGGAGTTTGTTTATGAGTGAATCGTTGCTGCTGGTCCTGGTTCTGTTTCAAAAATGATTGTTGTTGTGTTGCATGGTTTCTTCAGTGCTGACTTCAAAAAATTACCAACCTTTGTGTTTGGACTTTTTCTCTTTTTAATGCCAAACCCCACACCTAAAAATTAATATATAATAATGGTTTTAAAGTAATGTTTTGGGAAATTGGTTTATTTGCTTTATTGATGTTATCACTGCTCCCAAAGGTGAATTGAAAGACAGGCGGTGCGCCTAACTCAACTTTTTTTAAAAACTGTTTTGCTACAACTGGAAGCTTTCTGCATAGGTGTGACGTGCTGGTGAGGATTGGTGGGTTTTAGTTCCTTTGATGAATTTAATTACAGTGTATTCAGTGCATGAGTTGAATTGCAAGTTTAACCCACTAATCGGATTTTTTTTCACTGCTAACTGTTGATGCCGCAACACCTAAAGGAGCGACTGTAGACTACTAATCGCACCCTGACCTTTCAGTTTCTGTCTTTCAGGAAGAGCTTCAGTCTCCAAGGGTCAAGGAGCTAAACCAACCAAACATGGTAAACATTTCTCTCTTTTTGAGTAACATAAAGAAAGCTTCCAACTCCAACTTCTGACAGTACAAACTTGAGCTTAATCAATGCAAAATCTTTCATTAGAGTTTGCATTTATTAGGTACACCTTTCTAGTATTAGGTTGGTCCCCCTTTTGTTGTCAGAACTGCCTTAATTCCTCATGTCAGAGGTTCAACGAGGCACTGAAACACATCAGTGCTATTTAAGCTGCTGGTGTTACTACTGATCCTCTTATACGAACACAAAGTCTGCTTGTTTGGTAGATTCCTCAAGTCTAAAGTTCATATATGTGTGGTGGTTTTTGTGCTTATGATACTACATGCTGTCTGTTACAGACTGTGGACCATCAGGAGTACCAAATGGACAATGGATGAAAATCCCTAGACCTGGTAAGCTGAGAGTCTCTTACTGTAGTACCAGTGTGTCTTAATATGATTATCATGCACTATATTTAAAGGTCTAAAGCTCTCTGTTTGCTAAAATTTCCACTGTTTCTCCATGTGAAACATATGGCAAAAGGAAATTAAATTGCTATAGCAACCTCTTCACTCACAAATAAAAAAGTCAAAATATTAAAGGGAGTGAAAACAAGTCTTAGGTTTGGTTTCTGATGTCATTTCAGATTATATCGCAGGTGCTGGAGCATCTATGGGCACAAACACCAAAGGTATGTCCAATAATATCTAATAATAAGACCATTTTGCACAGGTACAGCAATATTTTTGCTTGTTGTTCATATTGTTTGTTAGTGATTCTTGAAGTTGCTTTGAGGTTATGAAGCAGGAGCAGATGCTCAAAAAGAAAATGGTGCTAAACGCAGGGAGAAACACACTGTCCTCGTGTTTAAATGTCTGTGTAATACTTACAAAGGAGCTGTGTGCTTATTGCTGATTTAATGGTTTAAAACATAACATTAGATCAGCCAGGCCACAAAGTCAAGGTGAGTCCCAGGTATGAGATGATGGTTGGTCTCGTACATTACACTATTAAATGAGCTTTTGCCAGCTGACGGTTGTCACAAAATAACGTTGGGAATCGTAGCTTTATTTCCAAGGCCTTTATTTTGTAATTCCTCATTTACATGAATGTGTTTTCATCCTTGGTGTACACACATACACAAAATTTGAAATAATTTTGTTTCCAAAAGGTTTTAGCACAGGAAGCCAAATGTTCCCTGGACTCGGCAATGGATACGGAGCAGGTAATATTTGCTGGCAGTAAATGTCTTGATCACAAGACATTTTTTTTTGTTTGTTCTCAGCTAAAGTGAGGATACACTTTGATATTTTTCCTGTGTTCACTCAGGTTACGGACAAGGAGGCTACCTTGGAGCTGGATATGGGAATGGACATCCATTTGGAGGTGAAATTTTAAATGGAAACGCTTTAAATTAAGCACATTGTATTAGTGTGTAAGATAATGAATAGTTAGGAAAGTTTACATCTTTAAAAATCTGCCATTGTAATTTTACTGAAATATTGTTGTTTCTCTCTGGAAATGTTGGGCCATATTTTGACTGCCATTGTTGGATATTAACATCTAACATAGTTTATGTTTTGCTGCAGGTTATGCAAATGGCTACGGTGCAGGTGTACAGCCTGACTATGCAAGTAAGAGCATTTTATGACATTTAGTTGAGAAATTTTGTTTTGCAGCAGTTAATTTTTGTGTAAACTGCAACATTTCTCTGTGTTTCCAGGCCTTGGACAAGGTGTGCCTGTTCCTGATGGCAAATCAGGTATGGTAATGAGTAATAGATGAGGGTGGGTAGTTAGTTATAGCTAAATATAAGATAAGGGTGAAGTATATTAGGTAAATATGACACAAAAGGTAAAAATATTCCACTGATGCTGATTGAACAGGTGGCACCAGACAAATTCCATACAATGGAGCTCCAGTGGTTGCTGCTGGAGTAGATGGTAAGACCATGTCACCATGGGAAAAACTGATCTAAGCACGAGTGAGCAGAATATCAGACAGAGAAGAAATCTCCTTTCTCCCATGGAGTAAAACTTTGATTGAAATTGAAATATTTTTCATGCATTTGTGCAGGAATGAGTCAGTTTGAGCCTCAGTCAGCAGGTCTTGGTCCGAATGGAAAATTAGGCAATACATATGGTGCCTAATAAAACTTAACATGTTCACATGTATTTTATTTTAACAAAATACAACTAACCTTTGTTTAAAATCCACAAAAAAATTAATTTTAGAGACCTATAAACACCAAAGTTTTTCCCATTGTTATAGGAATGAGTGAATTTGCCTTCGGTGGACAGAAACTGGGTGCTGGGAAAGGGGAAAAAAAGAAAGCACACATCTTTGAGTTTATATCTAATAACACTGTGCCTCTCTGCAATGCACAACCCTCAACCTTCAACAGTATTTGTCTCTCATTATTTATGTCCCATCTGATCACATGTTCTGCTCGCTCTGATTCAGGTATTGGCATCGGTGGGCTGCAGTTTTCTGGGCAGCCTGTCGGTACGGGAATTAATCGTGCAGGAAAGTATGGTACGTCTGTCACCGTGGTGTGGCTTGGCTGAAATTGTGCTCAACAAAGAGGAAGTATAACCACATTTGTCCCATTTTTTTCCAGGTTATGGATTTAGCCCCTATGGTGCTGCAGGTGACGGAAAGCCGTTTGGAAAATATGGTAAGAACATATTTGTTTTAAGCAGTCTTTAAAACACAGGTCACCAGATTTTAGGATTTGATTTACATAAGTATTCAGACCTTCTGCAAAAACACTTGAAATTAAGCTCAGGCTCCAGTTTCTCTTCATCATTCCTGCGATTCAGAACATCCTTTGAATTATATAAATTCAACACACTTACAGGTACTGTTAGTGCCAACTTAGATATGGATCCTATACCTGGAAACTGGCTAAAGATTCTTCTAATCCAACAGGAAACACTCACTAGTCTATCCAGAAATGAACCAGAAACCCAAGGGGAGAGGAAAATAAATTCAAAACTTACACTTAGCTGTGAAAAGGCTTCCCGTAAAAAGGTTGTGGTCGTTTTAAACAGTTTTCTCTCCATCTATGACAGGATATGGAGGGTTCCCCAATGGTGGACAACTACTTGGCCTTGGCAATGCTGGAAATACAGCTGGTAAATATGGTGAGTAATGACAGTCACCACGTTCTTTCAGTTTGAATTACCTGGTAAACATCTAAACCTCAGTCACGATCCTCTAACCATTTTTGTTTGTCTGTTTCTTGTGTTCCTCTGAAGGTTATGGAAGGCTGCCTTATGAAGCTCAACCAGCTGGACTGGGCCCTGAAACAAAATCTACTGGTAAATATGATTAAAATAAATAAAATTAATTTTAAAAAGCCTTTTAAAAATGCTGATTGGCTTGTCGTTAAGGTGAATTTAGCTGCCACAAACAGATGGCTAACTAAAAGCTAACTAAACGGCATAATGTGTTCATTTGCATATGATACTGCTCTCAATTCATTTTCCTCTACTTTTGAAATGACCTCATATCACCTCATCGCTTTTCTTACCGCAGTCATCTCCTATACCTGCGGCATGCCATCATAGAGCTAGTGCAGCTTACAAACACTGGGTGGTGCCCCTCAGCAACCTTGCAGAAGTCAGCGAATCAGAAGAAAGTTTTTGTTGTTTTAGGGAAGGGGGTCTTAAAGAGAGAGGAGGTAAATGGCTTCTCTCAAACACAAGTGCAAACTTATGAAAATTTACTGTAAAACACATCCAGAAAAAAACAGGAATGAAAAGGATTATAATATTTAATACAGCATTTTTAACGTAGGTGTTGCCCCTGTTTGAAATCTTTATGCTAAGCTGGGCTGAAGTTTGACTGTAGCTTAGACATGAAAGCAGCAGTGGTCTTCTAAATGTAGCTCTCAATGATGAGTCCACAAAAATGCAGACTACAATAAAGAATAAATAACCCAGAGCTGTGAAAACCACAGGGTGACAGGCTGTGCACAGAGAGAGAAACCGCTGTACACAGCATCCATGCAGTTGTTCTTTTATTGTATTTCACTTATTTATTGTTTCCTTTTAGGTCTGGCTGTGTCACAATATCAACCTGACACACTCGGGCTTGGACATAATGTGAAAGGAAAATATGGTGAGACTGAGCAAAGATGGTGCCACCTTGTACCTGTCAGCTTTTATCTGGTTTAATCGTCACCTTCATGTTTTCATCCTTTGTTTAAGGTGGCGCTGAGGTTCCCTATGCACCACAGGCTGTTGGTTTTGGTGGTGAAGCTAAATCTTCTGGGAAATATGGTACATAATATATGTTTTATATGTTTTTTTCTTTTTCTTTCTGTTTTAACTGTTTAAAGTAAGATCAACTTGATGATTTGGTGATAATTTCTTAACAGATAATCAGGGAGCTTACCAGTCACAGCCTCTTGAAACTGCAGCTGAAGGTAAAACTGGTCATAACTTGTCATTAATTACCCAACCAGTCGGGCTTGAAGTGTACAAATAATTTGCATATTTATCTTCATTTTGGCTTAAACAGGTGCAGCAGGTTTAACTTATGAGCCCCAGCCCCTTGAGTCCTATTCAGCTAGAAAATCCTACGGTGCGTCAGAAAAAGAATTTGCTGTCTGAGATTCACAGAACATATGAACCCCAACATCACCTGCTTCATTCATCTACTCTTCGTTTTCTTTTTTATTCACAGTGAAAGGAGAGGTGCCCACTCCGGGGCCTGCAGCTGAAGGCGTGGGGAGGTTCATTGGTGGATATGGTGGGTATAAAAGCGCATTCTGCATGGGTATTTGTTGTGGCTCCATTGTGCTCACGTCACTGTTCATATGACAATTTCAGAAAACCTGGGCTACATAAATGGCCGAGTGCAACCACAAGGTAATAAAAATAAATAAATAAATAATAATACTGATATCTAGGTTTACATTTTTATATATTTTTTTCATGCATCTTTTCTGCCCTTCCCCCCTTTTATGGCACTGTCTCACAGTTCCTGTGTTTCCTGCAGCCCCCACCCCCAGCCCCAACCTGGCCTATCCGTCTGTCCCCTCCCGTCTCCCTGCAGAGTCCTCATTCACAGCTGACGCGATGCCCGGTGATGTTCGGCACTTCCCCGATCTAGAAGGGACAGCCGGCCTCACCCTCGACTCGCCTCCTGCTCAGGTGTCCGAGCAACCCGACGACCTGCCGCGTCAGATACACATCCAGCAGCATCTCAAACTGCATTTTCAGCCACAAGGTAAGGCCTGAAGGCTTTAAACACTTCTGCACAGACCATCCAGACCAGGAGGGGGCAGTTAATTTCCCAAGGGGGTCACATGAGAAACTGGGACTGTTATGGAGGGCTGCAATAATAAACTTAAAAACTGAGTTCAGCTTACTGGGAAAATTAATTGCCCATCCCTGATTCAGACCACCAAAATAGAAATGGACCAGGAAGCAGAAGAAGACCAGAGAGACGCTTGATGGACTATTGAGTAATGGTTGCAATCCAGCGACAGACTTGCTTTCTGTAGAGTGGAGGGTGTCTTTTTTATTTTTAATCAGTGTTAATTTTGACAGCAAGTTTTGATTTAGATTTAGTCATGTTTTTTCACTAAAACTTTATTTAGTTTTCGTAATTATTTAGGCATCTAAATATTATATATGTTACAGTAGATGAAATCTAAAGCCGATTCAGTCGACTGAACTATACAAGTATAAAGATTTACACAGTTTACAAAGTATCTTATTTTCCTTGACATCAAATGAAATGTGTCTATATTTCTGCTCTTGTATTCCTCCCAAGTGTTGGCATTTTGTCACATTGTGATCTTAAACAGGGAGTGTGGAAGCTAATTGTAAAAGTACATTTCGTCATAGTTTTCTGCATTAGATTTATTGAGTTCAGTCTGTGTACCAGCTGCATGGCTGTTGAATTACTACATGTTAAATAATAAATTTGAATATTTCTGTCTGTTTAGGAGCAAAGGACAGCAAATATGATCTGAATGGCTTCTTTGGGGATAGTGGGCATCAAGGTGAGAACAGACTTGACTGTTTTCCTATGTGTTGTATTTATCTTAACCAGCCTGCTCACCTTTCTCCTGTATTCTTGCCCCCTCCCACAGGTTAACTCTACTGAGAACAACAAATTGAATCTCTCTTAATTGTTGTTGTTGTATGTGATATAATATGATAGTGATAATTTGGTGTCTTGTTTAGTTTTGTCCTTCACATTTTTGTCCCCTGTTTCCTGTTATCCTTACAACCAAAATGTAATTTTGTTTAGCATTTTTAATAACCCCTCTCAGATTAGTTGAAATATTTCTAAAAACAATAACTCCATCTAATTTATTTTATATGAGAAATTCTTTTTTACTACTTGTGGCAATCATGTGTTTGTTATTGTACAGTATTTGAGTAATTAAAACTACCAAAAGAACCTCAAAGTGGAAGTTGTTTCTTTACTGACCTGTGCATGTTTTACACACATTGCTGGTTCTGTAATTTGCAAACCTGTTTTCAAATAATAAGTGGACACAGTAAGGAATCGTCAGTGCCGGTTAAGTAAGAGTCACCAAGAAAACAACCGCCCAGTAAGGATTTGTAATCCTTGAGCCTGGTGCGGTTGTAGGCAGACGTGAGTGACAGAAGCACACATGCATTACTGTACATAAGGGAAGTACTTCTGTTTTGTTAAAGTGCGTTACGTAAACCATGAAGCTGGTTAGGTGTGAGTCAGTTACAAGGGAGGAGCAGCTGCAGAAGTGCACATGGCTTTTTCTGGGGGATTACCCAGCTTAGGAATAAAGGCCGTGCGCTGATTGGTCCAAAATCATGCCACTTAGCCAGCTCAACAGGTTGCTTGCATGGACTTATACCTGTCCAATGATGGGTTTGGAGGACCAGAGTTTCCGGCTGGTCGTGGTCAAGACCAGCCCGGGAGTCCCGAGTGCGCCCTTTTTATGATCTAAATGGTGAGGAAGCTAAATGTGAGGGCACTGGCTGTAGGAAGTCATGATGGTGCTTTACGAAGGACCGCGGCTCTTGGACTTTGCAAAGGCTCCTGCTCACCTTCAGTTCAACAAATATGTCCTGACGGGTTACCGGCCGGTGTCCACAGCTGAAGAGTGCGTCAGGAGCCTCTTCTACATGCACAATGAGCTGGGGAACATCTACACACACGGTAAGTCCAGCAATTAACTATGGTTCTTTCAACTGGTGCATACACGCCTATAAACTTTATTCTGGACTTAATAAGAAAATGCCATTGCATCTGTTCTTACTATACCTGAATCATCATTGAAATATATTTTTACACTTGTACACGCAAAGCAAGTTTCTCTCACCTTGAATCGCATTAACCCGCAAACTAAACAGGTCACGCATGTCAACTCTCACTTATGGCCAGATACAAACACACCTGACAAGGATGGGTAATGAGGATATGGGGTATTAGCTGTAATCTGCCCTGGGAATCAGAGCCCTGACAGTGTCCACTGGTTAACTGGGCCGTTGAAGGTGACCGATACATCTCATCTGTAAATGCCCATATGGATCTTGAGTGAAGCATCCAAAGACAACTTTGCATAGATTCTGAGCTGCTGTAGAATAAGATATGTGTGTTAAGAAATCTTTAAAACTTCTGGTTTTAATGTGAAACTTTTCAAGGCTGGCTTAGTCATGGAAAAAACAGCAAAAACAAAGGAAATTGGTCTGTGCACAAACTAGAAACTTCACAGCCTTGAACTTCAGTAGGCCTTGTCGTCTTCTTGCCCCATTTTCACCATGGCTATCCCATAAGTTCATTAAGCCTAACACTCTTACTAAGGGGAAGTGAAGCGTATTAGCATTAGAGTGCTGCTCGGGCTTCTCTATGTATGTAACCAACTACTCATTTCTAGTAAAAAATACAATTAAACAGAGGAACCGTTTCGGTCCATTGAATTCCTCATATTGTTTTGCAACAGGCGGTACTTCTATGTGTTGCACTAAGGTGATGTGTTTAAAATGCCACTATAAATTAAGCTGACATTAACCTACAGCAGTGGCACATACCTCAACAAATTCTTTTTAAATTCTGCAGATTTCAGAAAAATAATGATGTTCTTTTCCTTCCTGTCATTTCAGGAATTCCTTTCTTCCTTTTCTTGGTGCTGCTACCTTTTAGTATCCCCTGGAAAGAGGTGGACAGCATCTGGATATGTGTTGTCCACTATCTGGCCTGCCTCTGTCCCACCATGGGATCAGTGCTCTACCATTTGTTCATGAACCACGTGGGAGGAGAACACGTGTACGACACGCTGCTCTCCCTGGACATGGTCGGCGTCTGCCTAGTTAACACCCTCGGTAGGTTGATGAAAGAAAGTAAATGTAACCCCAGAGATTGCTCCTGATGCTAAGACTGGGACCAGAGGGGCTTACTGATCATAACTAAGATGTTTTCAAGTTTTAAGTTTCTGGAATTCAAGCCATTAACAAGATTCAGTTTTTTATTAAAAACAACAAAAAAAGACAGCATTCATAAGTTACAACAAAAATTTTAGAAATGCTGAATACTATGGTCTTGATACAATTCAAGGGTGCCCCTGCATCCACATTTCTTTCTTTTAAAATCCATCGATACATCTACTAATTCTTATCCGGGTCCAGGTTGCAGGGGTACCAGTGTTAGTAGATACCCACCTCCTCCAGTTCTTCTTGGGAGACACCAGGGCATTCCCTAAGCCAACTAAGAGATAATCTTTCCTGGTCAGCCTCAGAGCTTCCTCGCAGTGGGACATACCTGAATCACTTCACCAAGGAGGTCCCCAGGAGGCATGCTAGTCAGATCCCTGAACCAAATCAACTGGCCTCTTTTGATGTGGAGGAGTAGCAACTCTCCCTAGCAGTATTCCCACCAACGACCGAGTTTTTAACCCTTTAGTCTAGATGTCGGAGTATTGAGGATTGTCTGATTAGCAGACCTCAATGCTCTGACAGGAGTGTGAACGTGAATAAGAATGGACAAAATACTGTGGTGGTCTTAAAAACAACCAATTAAGTCTTCAGGCAGATTAAAGATATTAAACATTAAAAAATTCCTCCCAGAATCACTTAAGTCGGTCAATAAGCTTAAAAGTCTCATGTAAAGTCTTTGTAAAGATATGTCAAGCCTCAAGCCCTCATTTAACAGTGCATGGGATTATCCACAACTTTAGGGCTAGACCTCAATAAATATCAGACTGATTGCCATAACGTTTCTTTTTTCAGAGGAACCCTGGATCACTCCTGATTTTTTCATTAGGTACTCAATATTGAGTACCTAATGGTTAACATTTGTGGTACTCAATATTGGATGGTTTACTCTGGAATTTGCTTCTGAAAAACAGCAGCAAAAATAACAAGATACCAAACAATTTTTAGTGTTGACTTCTAAAAATAACCATGCTGACAACAATGCCAGTAACAGCAACCTTGCATTATCTCTCCAGGGGCAATTCCTATCATTTATATCACCCTCCTCTGCTACCCAAGCGTGCAACAGACTGCCTTGCTGGTCTATATCCTCCTGTCAGCCCACGGGATCTACTGTGCCACCACTGCCCGCACTAACGTCCGGCGCCTGCGATCGTTTGTCTGGCAGGCCTTGTTCCGTTTCAGCCTCTTCCTGTTTCGGGTTTATGGCAGCGGGGTAGGAAGCCCAAATTCTCTGCGACTCTTTGTCATCATGGACTGTCTAGCTTTACTGGGAGGGCTGGTCAACATTGTCCAGATCCCTGAGCGCTTCAAGCCAGGATTGTTTGACAACTGGGGCAACAGCCACCAGATAATGCATGTCATGGTTATCTGTTCAATTATCTACCTACACTGGGGCACACTGGAGGATTTAGCCTGGATTAAGAGCTACCAGTGTCCTGCTGAGTGATGCCAAGAGCAGCTAGTTCACGCATGCTTGCAGTCAAGGCTACACTTGAATTTAGCATTCAGTGAGGGAGGAGTTAATGGAGGGCCGAAACTGCCAAAATCAATACTCTATAGATATATATTAAAGAAATATGCCATTAACTGCCCAAAAATAACTATTGTAAATTAATACGTTTATAAATCTGATATAAAAATAAAAGTTTTGATTTATTTCCGTATTTACATTTGTATTCCCCCTTTATTTACCTTCCCATTTAATTTTCAATGTATAATTTTTCTAATTACCTAACTTATCAATTTATTTTTATCTTCTACTTTAGCTAGCTTTACCTAGCTTTAGATAACTCCACTCTAGCTAACGTAACTACCCTACCTAACTTAGCTAGCCTATCTAAAGTAGCTAGCTTTAGTTAGAAGTTACCATCACACTTTTTTAATCACAGCCCCTTATTCAGATAATGAAGCAGAAGTGCTTCAATAAATCTGATAATAAAATATTGATGTGTATAAAATAAGAAGGTTGAAAAATGCAAAGGGGAAAAAAGTCCCCACAAAAAAACCCTATTCTTAAATGTAACATTTACATAAAAAGCTAAATTAAATGGGAAAGTCAATAAATACGAAGTTAATATACAGAAGCAAATTATGTTTTTTTTCTTAAAAAGTTACATTTAAAAATGCACTTTAGTCCTAGCTGCTGAAATTCTTCACAGGGGAAGTTCATAATTTGACATTTTGCCAAAGAAGAATAAGAGGAACCTACAGTGTTCTAACTGTAAATCACATCATTGCATCTAATTGAAAATCCTGAACATACTTGATTTATAGAGGTTGATATGCAGTAGTTTGGGGTGTAATGCCCTTAAATAGTTTTTGAAATGAAAGAAAAAAATAACTGTGAGAAAGAAAATATCTATTTTTATATCTTGGTCCAACCTGTATTTTAACCCAAGAATGGTGATAAACGAGAGAAATAACAGGAGTAGTTGCATGCTTCTGCTGTTTAATTGCAAGAAAGATATATTGTATGTACACTTGACTCAAGAAGTCACTGATTTTGCTATTGCTATCATTTAAAATGAATGTTTTTTTTGTGACTTGGCAAAAAAATGTTACATTCATCTTACTGCCCTTCTTGTGAATTGAGGATTTTCTGTCTTTAGCTTAATGTGAACCTTTCAGATAAACTGTCACCTTCAAACCAAAACCATCAAAGCACGTAAAACTGCATCAAAATTAAGTGAATTTATGGCCACTTTAGAAAATCAGGCATGTTAATTTGATTTGTAAAAGATGTGGCTGTTACAGAGGTGCAATTTCTCACGACTCATTGTTTTATAACACATTGAGCATTCCCATGTTTATCTGCAAAACTGGGGGGGGTATCGGAAGAAGTCTGGTGTGTTTGTGTGGATCAGTCTTCATCTGAGCTACTGTCGTCCTCGGCGTCTGAAAGGTCGGCGATGGGAAACCGCAATATGGCAGCCACCCCACTCAGCTGAGTCAGTTCTGGAGAGACAGTCCAGGATAAATCAAAAGGTGACACATCCTGTACTGCAGACTGGCTTTACATTTAAGTACAAAAATGCAATCGGTGCAGTTGTAGCACAAATTCTTGACTTCTTATTTGAGTAAGACATCAATAAAGAGTGAGATTATCACTTTATGTGTGTGGCGTCATCAATTTACTGAGTCTAACTGACAGCGGTAAATTAATCCTACGCATTATTGTTGCATTATTTTACTCTTATTAGTGATTTCATGTTAAGTAACAAAACCCTACAGAAAAAAAAGTGCAGAGAGATGCTCCCATTTGTTTCAGTGGTGCTCCGACAGGAATGACCATACAGGTCAGATACAGTTTCTTTGAGGCTTAAGTGATGTAGCTATACATCAACAAAACCAGTGCAGAAGAGGAGAACAAATTAGCAGACATGGATTTAAACCATGATGGTATCAGATTAAAAAAGAAATACTATGCAATCCATTGCAAATGTTCGTGAGAAATTAAATCCAGAAGAAAATGCTAAAAAAATTAAGAGGCAGTTTTTAGAAGTTGTATATTAACATCAACTGTAAGGTTCACATAAGAGCATTTTTAGGTTGTGACCCAACCCTCCAACATATCCAGATCTGGGACCAGCAATAGAAGTAGACCAGATTGTCACCCCTAGGCTCAAGTAATTGCTAACAGTTAACCGACTAATGTTAACGTAATGACAGCTGTTCAATACTTTAGTGCTGTTGAACGATGTCCTCTCAGTTTTCCTAAAGTCTTGTTCAGGTTCATGAACTTCAACTACAGCTTTTAGCGAGGGGCAGGACTGTGGGAAGTTACGTGTCAAATTGAGGAAGTAAGGATGGCTCTGTTGGTATCAGTACTGTGGCTATAGTGATAGTAATGGGAATCTATGGGGGATGATTTTTTACGCATTGAAAACAACGTGACAGGACATCAAGTTGAAAAACCACAGCTCCTTCGAGCTTGAGAGAGCTAAAGAGTTAACTTCAACTACATGAAGGGAGTAATAACTTACGTTCACCCGAAACATGAAGGCTTGAGAATATTCTGCATGGAAAAGAGAGAAAAAGTCATCAGCCTGATGTTTTCCAAAGTACTTTAAACATGTTCTAGCCAGCAGGTAAATCTACAGGAGCCTGCACTTCTACTTTTAACAAAATGACACATATAGTACATAACAAAAGTCCAGTTTTTAAGTCTACAAACACAGTATTTACAAAGTTACCTGACAGTGCCACCATTGTCTCTCACATTGTCCACCAAGCGAACGTAGCGACTCCTGGTGGGGATATCCTGATGCCTGACAAAACAAATTAAGCATTGAAACAGGCAGAACTGTGGGCCCGTAATGACGATTTTAAGGATATCCTCTTTTTTTTTGATATCATAGACGTCCCAGAAAGCTGTCATGAATCAAGTGTTTAAAGAAAGGCAGTCTAAAGACTGACCGCTCAGAGTGAATACATGTACATATGCTGACGTCATTATTTGATCCTGGCTGTGTTCAGTATGTGCATCCACCCAAGTAATGTTATATTGATATGACAAAAACAAAAAAAAACACGGAAAGGAAAAGTTCTTTGACCTTACTTATCAGTATGTTAGTGAACATGTTACACCTAAACAACAGCAGCAATGAGGCAGAATAACACTGGCTGTCAATAGCATCACTCATGCACACCTACCTGAACAACTTGTCGCTTATCAACAAGGTGTCGACAGCGAGGGCGTCAGCAGCTTTCTCCACATGACCGAGGCTGTGAGGATGCAAAGATATGCAGGTTGTTAACAATCAGTGTTAACAATATAAGTTAACTGTTACATTCCATCATCAAGCCCTCACCCATAGAAGGCTCGGTCAGGCTCATGCTGCAGCATTTTATAGAAGTCTTCCAGGGCTTTCACCTCTCCGGCTGCCTGAGGAGCAAGATACAAAACAACAGGTCAAAGTTATTTATGTCTCCAGTGAAAAAAAATCATAATTCCACACAGATTAATACAATTTATACTGAAAAATTTGGGTTTTTTTGCTCAGAGTTTAAAAAGCTGTGTGCACAGTTTAGCAATCATATGCACAAATATGCACAAACTCTTAAATCACAGGATGCATAGTCACCTTCGTATCAGACAGCCTATTTGTCACAGTGGGGTCAGAAAGGACTTCTGCAAAACAACAGTTGTCTCAGTGAGTCTGCACCTTATGAGGAGATCAATTTAATTTTGCTGTCAAGTGGCAGCAGCTCCTACCTTTGAGTGAGTACTTATGACCTGACGATGAGTGGACCAGCATGAATTTGGGCCGATTCTCCAGCAGGATCTTGTTGTCCTGCCGTACCGCCTCACTAAAGAGGTAGGTCGTAAAGTGGTCCTTCACATAGCCTGGGCTGGCCACCAGGATGCACTTCACAACTGGCAGAAAGTAAGAAAGGAAAAAATCTAAATCTTAACTCTTTTTAAATGATATCTTCTGTAAAGAGAAACTACCTGAACCAGCAGTTTACATCCACATCTGTCTAGATTTATATACGTAGCAAAACACAGAGGCAATTTAATAAAAGTTAATATGTTTACAGGAAAATAGAGGTTACTACTCTAAAACATGTATGATCCCACTGAAAAATATCCAGTGAGACTGAAAAGCCTTTTTAAGTTATAACATTAATAAACAATATCGGGAACCAAACACAATGATTCACATCACCATGAATGAAAGCTTCACAGCAAACATTAAACTGGAACTGTTACAATAAGTTTAAAAAAAAGGCAGAAGTGTATGTCTACGCGCACACAACAGCCTTACCATCAAAATTGATGTGACGGAGAATGGCTTGCATCACAGCTTCATAAAACTTCTCCAGTCCCTGCAAACAGACACTTTGACAGTAAGCACACGGGATGAAAAACTCTCTCAGTGTTACATCCCCCAAAAAAGGAGACAACCAAATTTTTTCTTACACTATTATGATTTTTTCCTCACATATCACAGAAAACAAACAAAAAAAACTGAGGTTGACTTCCTGAGGCTAAAGAGAAATGTAATCCACTTGAACTCCACTCAATCCCATTTAAAAACATTTACATATATTTGAATATGTATATCTGCCTACTTTGTTTCAATCGGTAAGCTCCTAACCCCCATGACATCTACACCAAAACACTCACGCAATATGAAAATTATAATTGGGTTGGCACACTGTGTACATTTTAGCTGTCTATCTTCATATTCAGATTTGGCACTGTGCACTTTTCAAAATGTCACTCCATTCCCGTTTGCTTGCTTTTAGAGCTCCCGATTCGCTAACAGCTGATTAGTCGCCTATAAATCACTTTTACCTTCTCGTGCTGTGTGCAGCTTCCTTTTCTCTTACGGGGAATGGTGACTTCCACTTTTGCACGAAGCAGCGTCATGGCAGGTGTCACGAGCACCAGGTTGGCCAGGCCTTCCTGCATTACCACAGCAGCCACATCTGCCCTCTGGGTCGGGTCACATGCCTGATCTGAAACGTAGACAATGATATAATGGAAACAAAAAGAAGAAGTTATATTTAAAACGTAATTGACAAAATTTCCAACATCTTCTACGGTGGTTTTCCTAATAAAGTGTTCAGTGATTTTATTCACTCGGCTTACAATTCTTGCCATCTGGAAAAGGCTTTCACTGCTTGACCAGAATTTTAAAAAGAAAAGGTCTTTGCTTTGTTTATGACTATTTATTACTTGTTGCGTGAATGTGTAAACCCCTACACTATGGAGTAAAATTTGTAAAGGACCATTAACTCAAAGTATATCTTATAAGAGAACTGTTGACAGCCTGTTGAATTTGAACAAATCTGAATAAAATAAGAAAACTAGCCAAACAGCTGCTGAAATTTTGAGAACAGTTACCCAAGCCAAGAAATTTCTATTTGCTATAATCAGTTCAATTCTATTTATTTAGTGTCAAATCACAACAACTGTCACCTTTATGCTGTAGGGTTAAGACCCTTCAATATTAGAGAGAAAGCCCCCAAAAATCAGATAACCCCCTATGAGCAAGGAGTTGGTGACAGTTGGAAGGAAAAACTCCCTTTTAACAGGAAGAAATCTCCAGCAGAACCAGGCTCAATGAGGGGCAGCCATCTTTATCAGAAAACAAGATTTTGAGAGATTTTAAGAAAGGTAAGTAAGATCTTACTTTATATATATATTACTTATATATATATATATATGTATTTATATACAGCTTAAGAGTCCTTGTGATTAGTTGTAGTAGGAAGTACATGCTTTAAAATAATCGACAGTCAGACAAATCAGTAAAATGCTAAATGGCCTGTATTTCTATAGCGCTTTACTTAGTCCCTAAGGACTCCAAAGCGCTTTACACTACAGTAAACAGTTTATAGTTGTTTTGGTGGTTGGAGTTCTGAGGTGGCATCTGCTTACCAATTCTATCCAGCACGACGCTGTCCCAGTTCTTTTTAGCCAGAGTGAACTTCCTGTTGAGCTCAAGCTCAATAGTGTGATAAGCCCCCATCTGAAAAGCAAAATAATACAACACAATCACAACCACTTTTCATTTCAAACACAAGTTAGCCTGCATCCTGGGGGTTGGGTGGTACGTCAGATTAAATCGGTTAATTTCTGCTTTTGTGCAACATGAAAAAGTCATAAAATCAGAGACTGTAAAAGACAGAAACATTGGTTGTTGAGACAGCTGTTGATGGCGGAGCTTTCTTGATGAAAAATAAACAGACAAACCTACGAAGCTCTATAAAAGTTTACAAAAAAACAAAACAATGTTCAACCTAAAAATCAGATAACGGATCTGGTGTCAATAAGAAAACCACAGCAGAAAAGCAGCTGACATTAGTTGCTTCGTTTTGGTGTCACTTATAATAAATGACAGACGATGCTTTTTATGTCAGTCCTGACATGACCCCACTGACACAGTGGAACAACCGGTCTTCACTCAGATGCTGGAAAATAAGTATGGAGTCTGGTCTAAACCATTTTCCAAAGGCTGCATTGACTCCTGCTATTGCTAGCCAGCTGATCCTACTGTTCTTCTCGACAATGTGCAGAATATGTAAAAGGTGCCAATGATGTCGTTGTATTGTCCACTGACTGAGGGTATGTGCCTTTTTTTATTTTATTTAAGATGGGTTCATATAGGAAGCAGAAAATAAAAACAGTAAATAATTCACCCAGCCCATTTACCAGAGTGTTTATAAATCTCAGACCTTGACATATTGGTTCTCCTCTATGTTAGTTCCCTTTACTCTCAGCTGGCAGGCCTGGGTGTCAAAGTCGATAGTCTCCACACACAATGTCAGAGTAGTTCGGACTCTTGAGCTGCCCACGCTTCCTGTAGGGGACTCGGTCTGCACCTTTCTGTGGGAACAGGACAGAAGCCGAAGCTTTAGTTGCTGCACTGATGATGAGCTGTGTATATTTCAGAACAAAACACTAAGATAGAAGAGTAATGCTGAAAGCTATAACAATCCTTGAAAAACACAGAATGACTATAATAAACACAACTTCACACCTCTGTCAAAGCATCGCTCCACACACTGAGTCACAAAGAGGCATAAACTTGAGTTACAGCTACATCAATGCTGCCCGAGGGATGTGGGTGTTTGGTTTTTTTGGTTTGTTTGCTTGAACATTGTGGTATATCAACTACAATGATCCCACCAACACTGAATGGAATACCGATAAAAATACTCAAAAATGGAAACTTACACCGCAGATATAACTAGAACTTTTATTAAAGATTATAGGAGGGGGAAAAAAATTGACGTGGCGATATTGTGTTGTTACAGGAAGACTAAATATGACATTTTATTGAATAATTTAAGATACTCTAGGAATACTGTATATTACTGTATACTTGTATTCTATTGTACATATTGTATTTCTTATTCCTCTGCTCCTCTGTCTCTTTTGCTGCATTGAGCATATGTATGACAAAAGAATTTCCCTCGGGATAAATAAAGTTCTTCTTATCCTATCTTATCTCATCTTATCTTATCTTATCTTATCCTACAAACAAGAGGCCTGATCCCATGCACCACCATCCTGAGACAATGTTAGCTTAGTCTGACCGAGTGACTTAATATCATAATCGAGGGCGTGTGGTCTAATTAATATCTACCTTAATTAGATATTATCAAAATTCATACAATAATCAGGATATATGAATACCATATATTTCTAAAGTATTTCTACAAAGCAGTCTTACACACAAAACCTTTCTTTGCAACTTAATTGTTACAGTGGGTGTCTAATCTTTAACTTCTTTTGCCAGCATATTTTACAAATCCATGAAATAAAAAAGGGGTTCACTGTAATCCTTTAAAGAAATCAGCATTATTACAGGGCTTCACCTGTGTCTTTGTGTAATATATTGATTATTACCTGATAGTCGAGGCTCTTAAGCTGTCCCCCACTTGGAGCAGGTTGTAGGTATGCCACATATCTTCCGCCTCCTCAGGCACCAGAGTCACCTGACTGAATTAAGCGTTGATGATCAATAAGAAAGGATCTGCACTCGTGTGGTTTTGGTATACAAAAAAATTTAAAAATAGATCTCCTCCGAATGTAAGATGCGAAGGTGGTAAAATGGCACAGGAATTCCCAAAGTACATAGTGTGTATTAATATAAGTTTGTTTTGTTTACTCCCTAAGGTGTGGTTTGTCCATTCAGTCTGTAAAGCTAAAGCTAAACCAGAAGTTGTAACATGTTAGTAAAGGTTCTGTTTTAACACATATTAAGAGAAAATGGTCGGTTTGCTTATTAATACAAAACCCACACCTCTCCCCTTTTGTGAGTGTACACGGGAATGTAACTCACTACACTGACACATGTACAGTCAGCTACAACACAGCAAGCTGGTTAGCCTACTAGCATTAGCCATCAGAGCTCACTCACCCGGCATTATCTTTCTCAATATCTTTATGGAGCAACTTCATGGTTGGATGATTGTCTGATACAAACCGAATTATTAGTGTAAAATATACAGGTTAGCAGCTGTCCGGCTAAGGGACATGTTTATCTCTTAGTGAAATAACAAATTAGCCAAACCATCTCCCAACTTTACAATGAATCACTCGCTGCGTGTTGCCAGGCGCTGGGACATTGCGTCAGCGCCCAAATACGTCGCATGTTCTTCCAATCATGGTCACTTCCGTGGGAGTCGCTTTTGCTGCGCAACAAATACGAAACGAATACAAACAAGATTGTTTGAGTAAATGCGAAAAATGTGCTTTTTTCTTGTCTTTACTCATAAGGTCTTCAATTTACAGTAGCCTAAACGTAACGTAATCAAGAAACACTGCCCTTTTTTTACAAATTAGTTTGAGATAAGTAAATGCTGATAGACACGGAAAACAACCAATCAAGGAGTAGATAGGATGGCACAAACGCCGCCTATTTTTAAAGCTAACCAATGGGGGCACGACAGTGGTCAGCCCACTTCCGTTCGACACCGCTTTGAGCTAACGCTCGTCCAGCAGCTTTTTTTTTGTCGATGGCATGGTGCTAGTAGCTGCCGCACAATAACGTAGTCGCGAAAATACGAATAGACTAAACGAAATTCGGATGCCTAAATGGAATTAGTCGATTAATGTGGTTTCCGAAGTACATGACAGCCATCACACCGTTAACATTTCAAAATCTCGCCTCAAATTTTGAGGTAGCCGATTCTTCCCCAAGGTTAGCTAGCTAGCGGGCTAACGATAGCCGATTAACACTAAACTAGTTCAGGTAACTATAATTCGGCAACCAGTTAACACCCAGTACCTCTTGAATTCGTAGAAGTTATTAGAAGTCGGCCGGAACAGGGGCAGAACATGGCAGAAGCCGACAAGTTGAACATCGACTCCATTATACAGCGTCTCCTCGAAGGTAAGACCAAGTATTTCGCTCGATATTTATTCAAAGAGGTAGCCATTTTAGCCAACTGCGGCTAGGGAACGGTAGCCGCCAACGCCGTGAAAACAAGTTCAGTTCATCCGGCGCTGCTTGCAAACGAAGCATAGAATTTAAATGCTTAATAAATTGTACTTTTTTGATTTCGTTTCGGGAAATTCAATACAACAGAGAGACTGGTTAAATATATATTTTTGAACACATTTATATATTCGCCCCACTGGAATTGTGAGAGTTGGTCTCTTAAACTTGCATTGAAACATACTATGATGCAGAAATATGCATCATTTTAAACGTTTATACTTGTGCAGACATCGTTTGGGTACACACTGAAGTGGTTATACGGTTAAATTTAAAAGGTCACTCCTGTATGCTAGCAGGGTGAGGTCATTTTATTTTGTTACCTGTAATCACATTTTTATTTTTATTGTTTTGTAGGACAGAGACAAAATGCTCCATAACACCAGTAAAATCATCCAGGGTGCTACAGAGTCTTGATTTGTTAACTATCACGGTTCACTATATATAGGTCGGCCTCTGGATGCCTCTGAAAATGTCTTTGTCTTTATGTTTGGTTTGGCTGTATTTGGAGCCATACAAGATTCCTCACATAAAAGTGTGTGACATTTGCAGATTATGATTATAAATGAGTGCGCTGATTACCGTTGTAAAATGTGTAATCCACAGATTTGTCCTCCTTTATTTTGAGATATCTTTTTCTAATTATGTTGCTTCTAATCAACAACATAGCAGATTCACAGCTACAGTGTGCACAAAATGAAATGAGCCAACTGTCCATGGCAGTATGCCCTACAAATTACACGTTAAGCTGCATTTATGCAGGGAGAAATGAGAATAATCACCCAATAGCCACTTGTAATAATTTACCCCTTTCTTATTAAAAACAGTGTCAGAATCTGCTGTTGTTTTCTGACTCATTTTTTCCCCTTACAGTGAAAGGCTCCAGACCTGGCAAAAATGTTCAGCTGACAGAGAATGAAATCCGTGGTCTTTGCCTCAAATCCCGGGAGATCTTCCTCAGCCAGCCAATCCTGCTTGAACTTGAGGCGCCCCTCAAGATTTGTGGTGAGGCTTAAGTGGCGTTCTTTGGAGTCGAGGGAATTCTCGAGGGTGGTCAAACAACATAGCAAGCTGTTGAAGCTTAGAGTGCTGGACCATTATGAGTCAGCTTATGTGCATACTATGCTCTAGTATTCACATGACCAAATGCTAAGTTATTATAGTTAATTAAAAACAGACTGGCTCTAAAAAAAAAAAAAGTGTTTAATTCTTCGTGGCTGTAATTTTGCCACATAAACAACTCACGGGATAAATTGGTACTGACTTGCTGGTTCAGTTCTGTTTTGTACTTCAAGTTTCCCTGGAGTTTTCCTGCCGTACCTTAATGTTGCCTGACTGCGTTGAATGTTAGTTTAAGGAACAGGTTTCAGGAACTGGAACAGTCTATACTGCAGTAGAAATCTTAAGCATCCTCATACTAAATGCAACCTCATAACAAAACACATACCCATAAGGTAACTCTGTAATAACAGTGTTTATTTAAAATAACACTTTGTCAGTCATGGTATAAAGTGCTAATCTTCAAGGTCTCTAGTCATGTTGTACCTCCATCCAACTCCCTTAGCCTTTGTTGTGCACATATACTGAGCACGATAATCACACCTTTGAACAACATTGCTGTTTCCACTCTAACACTGCTTGTTTCTCTAGGTGATGTTCACGGGCAGTACTATGATCTGCTCAGGCTGTTTGAATATGGAGGCTTTCCCCCAGAGAGCAACTACCTGTTCCTGGGGGACTACGTAGACAGAGGCAAGCAGTCCCTGGAGACCATCTGTCTGTTGCTGGCTTACAAGATCAAATACCCAGAAAACTTCTTTCTGCTGAGAGGAAACCATGAGTGCGCCTCTATTAACAGAATATACGGCTTCTACGACGAGTGTAAGTCATGCACACAGATACAGATAGTAATTTGGAAAGTGGTGTGACTGCTCTCTGTGGTTACCTGTTGAATAGAAAAGTGTAGGCCAAAATACAGCAGACCTCGGTGTGGTCAAGAGGACACCTTGGTTTTTCTTTTTTGGTTTGTTGATACTGAAACTGTAAAAAGAGGAAACACGTGTACAAAACATCAAACTTATCATATATAGATATATATAAGATATAGATAAGTAGATGTAGGGGGAGAGAGACAGATACATACATATATCTTAATACATCAAAAGCTAAATAGAATAGAAATGAAAAATAGCAAAGTGTTTCAGCAGGAAAGTGACAGGCAGATGGAGCATGCAGATACACACATTAAAAATAAGAAGTAAGAGACTGTACAGGGCAGATTTACACATAAGGAGGAAAAAACAAAAGAAATACAAAGTAATTAGTGAAGTAATGTTTATCAGCACTTGCAACAGGTGTGGTGGTTACAATTTCATTTTATTTTTTTATTGCGATTAAGAAAATTTGCCTGACACTTTGAAACGAGTCTGCAGATGATTAACTAATTAAGTATCCTTAGATTAGCAGTGTACACAAGATATCTATTTACTTGTGAGTTCCTTTAAACTTGATGGTGAACACTCAGTACTCCGGGCTTCAGGGTAAGGAGCATGATCGGGCAGTAGGAACAGTGATTCAGTCACATGCTTTTTGTTCTATTTAGAGCTCGGCTTATGTAAAATGTGTTTCCAGCTTGAAACAAGTGGCACTGCTGATTTTATAGCTCTTATGATGAGATTGTGACCGAGTAATTGTAATTTCCTCCCACAGGTAAAAGGCGATACAACATAAAGCTGTGGAAGACCTTCACTGACTGCTTCAACTGTTTGCCTGTAGCAGCCATTGTTGATGAGAAGATCTTCTGTTGCCATGGAGGTATCCTCTTCAAACAGTTAATTTGGTTTCTATCCAGAGCGAGCACACAAAGACTAGACTCCGCTCTGTTGTATCTGTCAACATAATGGTCACGGTCTAGCAGTACTCTGCAGGATCTTAATTTGTTTGACTATGTTTGTAATTCCTTTCTCCTGGATCAGTAGACACAGATATAGATAAAAACAGGTACAGCTTTAACAGACTGTCATTGAATACATCACTGCCTTTTGTAATAAGCGTGTACTGTGCAAAGGTCTTGACCCACCCTTCATTTCTTTATATTTTGCATTAAAGGAGCCAGGATGTCCTGTGCTTTATAACGTGGTCTTGAGAAACAGTTCTCCAGGCTTTGACAGTCTTCAAAGTTTTTCTTTGGACACTTGTTGCTTCTTCACTCATTTTCAGTCCAGTCATTGAACCTGATCAATATCAGAATTATTATTTATTATGGTAAAGCCACTTAACACTAACCTATTTATCATTCAAGCATTAAAAAAAGCACCTAACTCAAGGGATTAATCAAAGTATTTTTGCACCAACAAGATGATTCCCAAAAAGCTTTTGGATCAAAACTTTGTACATCTTGGGATGGTGTGCAGTGTCTTTTAAAACTTTATTTCTACCGCTCTCTGTGGTAGATGTTATTATTTATTTTTTTTATATAATCATTTACCAAATGTTATTGATTAATTCAAGCACTTCTTTGTAATCTTTGTTTGCTGTCATATTTATGTTCAAAATGTAAAAAAAAAAAAGTTGTTAAACACATTCTGACATTTTCTTAAAACTTCGTATGAAACATTTTCTTATGGGTGACTATCATGATACGATACAGTTCTTGGTTATTACTGCAGTTTATTTTCTTAAACAGCTGGACATCGTAGCCAAAGACACTAAATAATTCTTAAACTGTCACGACCTGTCAACAGGTTCTCAAAGTTAGTGGTAAGGAAGCGCTGTGTGCTTGGGCTGACAGCTAAGTTGAGCAGCCAGCAAAAACCCGCTGCAGTCTGCTTGTACTGCGCAATCTTTTGTGGCCACTCAAGGTCTTCATACGTTCTGCATTTCCCTGCTACCTGTCATTCTGCATTTCAACAGCGCCAATGTACGTTTCGTTGCAGCACATGCAAGCTCTCCCCGGTCAGTGCTCTTAGTCGACGCAGCAGCAAACCATTTTTTTGCACCGCAAAAGCCATAGAAAAGAATGGCTTTCAGAGCGTATGCTGCTTTCTGGATGAAAGGGCCTGTAGGGAGACACTGATGTGCCAGCTGTGCTCTATTCACAAGAGAAATTAGGCTAATTATTGCAGCAGAGGCAGTCATGTCCTGTTGGCACACTGTCAGATATCCATGGTCACATTCATTAAAAACATCCTAAAGTTTTCAATAGAAAGTACTCATTTAAAAATTTCTGCATCTTGTGAGGATGTTTCAGGTGGTGTTTGGATTGAAAGGCACAGAGTGAGCAAAACTAGCATTGAGTGTCGTGGCTTGACATTTTTGGGTTGTAATTCCAGTGATGGGCGTTTAATAAAAAGGAAGCAATCCAGTCTACTTGCATGATGGCGCTATCTTGTTAGCTGGGATATGGGTGAAGTTAACATTGGACGACCGGCGCCTCTGTTTTCTGTACCTCGTGATTTAGAAATTGAGCACTAAGTTTACCTTTAACCATCGCCCAGAATATCATAGGGTTTTTGTCTTTTTATGGTAGCTCTTTTAAAAATATGTGTTTGTATCACGACAAGCTTCAACACATCAAAAAACTAATTCTAAAATCAGATGCTGATTTATTTATTTATTTTCACTGCTGAAGTTTAATTCTTTATACATTTATATTTTCCAGGCCTGTCTCCAGACCTCCAGTCCATGGAGCAGGTGAGAAGGGTCATGCGTCCCACTGATGTTCCTGACCAGGGCCTCCTGTGCGACCTGCTGTGGGCAGACCCCGATAAAGATGTGCTGGGCTGGGGTGAGAACGACCGCGGTGTCTCCTTCACTTTTGGTGCAGATGTGGTGACAAAGTTCCTCCACAAACATGACATGGACCTCATTTGTCGAGCCCATCAGGTCAGTACCAAAAAATGTAATTGAATGGTTCACGGTTTCATGGTAGTAAAAATGAGTAACACAAGTGAAAGGGTTTGATAACTAAAAGGATTTGGTTGGGCCTCATAGTTGAGTGTTTCACTGCATAGAGTTGATTGGGGATTTTTTTTTTTTTTTTCCACCCTTGGGTCCCCTTAAAGATGCTGGAGGGTTGTCTGGTCTTTATTAGAAGTTGCAGCAGGGTACCAGGTATTGTTTTGATCTGGGGAGGTGCACGTGGCGTGTGTGTCATGTGGGTAAAGAAGCTATTAGCATTGAAGCGGCTCTTTCTCGAAGCTACAGGAAGGCTGCAATATTTATCAAACAATCTTTTTACAGATGCTGTTGTGTATTTTAAGAAATGCCATGTGGAAGTGCTTCAGGGGGAAGTGTTTAGATAGTGGCAGTGACACAGCAGCTAAAAACCTTTTAACCCATTAAGAACAATTGGATTTCAGGCCAGTTTCAGCAGCTAAGTTTTGATTTTCAGTCTTCAAATGTCTTTAATCTGTTGACATTTAGCGTAGTTTACGTCAGTATTGCTGCTGGCCTTACATGGCTGCAGCTATTGCTTAGTTTTATTTTGATCATAGCTCAAGCTACAGTTTGTGCTCAGCAGTTAGATGTGTTAAAGTAATTTTCTTATTTGTGAAGCTGTGCTAGTAACAGGGCATTTATAATGTCATGTGTTGTCATCCGTAGCAGAGTCTATAGTTCTTCTGTGTGCCTGATCTTGTGTGAGAGTTTGCTAACCTGTGTTTGTTTTTCAGGTGGTTGAGGACGGATATGAGTTCTTTGCAAAGAGGCAGCTCGTGACTCTGTTCTCCGCCCCAAACTACTGCGGGGAGTTCGACAATGCCGGAGCTATGATGAGTGTAGATGAGACCCTCATGTGTTCATTCCAGGTAAACTAGAAACTGATCACTGATTGAACAAGTCTTAAAGATTGTTGTCATTTTTCACTCATGTTTTTTTTTTTTTTTTTTTTTTAAATTTTCCTTGTGCAGATCCTCAAACCTGCAGATAAGAAGCTGTTCTATGGTGGGGGTGGGGGCATGGGCTCTGGTCGCCCAGTCACTCCACCTAGGAAAGCTAAGAAATGACACCAGTAGTTTGCCCTTGACCCTTGTCCTGCCCTCTCTACCTCTTCTTCTCCTTTCTTTCACCAAACAGCCAGAAATCAAACCTATACCCAGGGCTTTTATTTCCTTTTTTATCTGTACTTCTTAAAACGTTTAATGTTACAGATTGTCTGAGTGAGTGCGCGCGTGTGCAGGCTTACAAACGTCTGCAGGTGAGCATTAAAATCATGTGTGCACGTGTATATTCTGTGTGAGAATATTAGAGATTTATACTCCCTGCTCCCCAAACCCCCCTTTCTCTGACCACTCTTCCCACTGAAAGGCTGAAACCACATTGTCTGTACAGTAACTTGACTGAAATGACAGGGTTTGGGAGAAGGTGGGAGATTGCTGATGTAATGAATTTGGCAGCAAGCTCCTGTTAGCAGATGGTGTGTATGTCCATACTTGTGGAAGGGGGATTTTTATTTTATTTTTTTTAAATATATATTATTTTTTTTCCCCTGTCCTCTGTACTGTAAAATCGAAAACACAGGTGTGTGCGTGTGTGTGCATGCTGTGTCTTGCCTGTTGGAGTATGATCACAATATGCTTGAACAGGGAGGAGTTTGTCACCTTATCAGAGCGAGCGCACATTTGCACACATGCCCACACACGTGCATATGACTCTTCAGATTCATATGAGCCAGAGCTGTAAAAAGAAAAAAAAAAAACACAAAAAAACAACAGCAAACAAAAAAACATACAGTTTAGGTTTGTACAGATTTGATTACTTGAAAGATTTTTTGTGAATTCGTTTTGTAGTCTTTCATCAAGTTGACCAATAAAGCGAGAATCTGAGCTGTACTGTCTCTCAGTCGTTTTTCCGTATCTGCTTCGGTATACAATAGTACTCTTAGTTGCTTGGGTGGTTACTTTAAAGGCTCTAAATGAATGGGGAGGTGACTTTTAATTTCAAACATGATAAATGCATGTATAAACAAATCTTATTAGAATTTTCCTTTTATTAAGAATGAACAGATTCTAAACTCAGCTGTCAGTCTCATTTCTTTCTGGTCATACTCTATTTATTCTCTGGTGTAATGGGCTAACTGGTTGGCAGAGGGAGATACTTGTACCCGGAGATGATCTTAGACAATGCATTTCATCACAGAAAAGTTGCAAGTTTTGTTTTTTAAACATGTTCCTGTAAATGTTTCACAATAAAGGTCTTTTCCAAAAAGAGGTTTCTGTGCACTGAAATTCTAGAGGGCTTTTAATTTGAAACGGATATGTGAAGTGTTGTTAAAAAGAGTAAAGTTAGCAGAGGGTGAAAGTATTTAAATATTACCAGCTATAGCTATCAAACTGGGAAGAAGCGAGGGCCCAAGGTAATGGAGCAAAGGATATGAGTTACAAGATAAACAGTGTTTATGTAAATGGATATGAAAATATTTGATAGACTTCAACAATTTTTCCATTTGCCTGTTCCAAAAGTTGATTCTTTATTAACTCTTGATTATACTCCATCTACACCAGGGGAATATACATCCTTTTTTTTTTTTTTTTTAAACTTTATTTACAAACCAAGACAGCAACTTAGAAGAGACAGATCCAGGACAAGGACATAGTCAACCTACAAACACAGACGATACAATAATTGAAACCGGATATAGGAGCGAGTGGAGTGCGCATAATGTGCAAGGAACCTCCGCGTGGGAAGTGTTTTTATCCAAATCCCTCAGTGATTGGGTGAAAGATAAGTAATGACAGCAGCAATAATTATATCCACACACTTACAGTGATACAATTAAGTTGTAGCAAATATAGATGCACATAAGAAAAGGAAGAAAATGACTATATAGTATATATCTATATATACGCACACATCTAAAAATTGATAAATGAAAGAGGGGGGAAGAGTAATCAAGCATATCTAATGAGAGCATGGATGATTCTTGGTAGAGCAGGTTATTTTAACTTCTCAGGTTCTGAATCGCTCCCTGACCTGATCGGAGAGAAAACATAGCATCACCAGACAACACAAAATTTCCCCCAGAGCCGGAAGAGAGAGCATATTTATCAGGTGGCCATTGGTTAATGAATATTTAATTTTTATTAATTTATAAAGCATGGTTTATAATAGAGACCTGCCAAAGGTGCCTTTCCTACCCATCCTCCTCCAACAGATTTATTAGCTTGATTTCCAGGTTGTGTGTTAGAACAGCAGCTTATCTACAGCAGTTGTGAAGCATATGGTCATCAGGAAGAACAGCTCTGTTCTAGGATGCCTCCTCCACCCAGTGCAGGTGGTAGGAAACAGAAGAACTTTGGTAAAAATAACATCACTTTTGGACAATGTCTCCCACCAACTGCATGAAGCTGTTGCAGAACTGCAGAGATCCTTTAATGACAGACTGTTGCATCCTAGGTGCACAAAGGAGTGTTATTGCAGGTCCTTCCTCCCAGCAGCTGTTACACTTTAGACTTTAACCTTCACTCCTCCCAACAAACAATAAATTGTTTACATCCCTGCTGTTATTGGCACACTTTTTCCATTTTCTGTAAATAGTCAGTTGTTGATTTTATAAGCACAAGTATGCAGCACTTTTGGTACATTTAAAAGAAACTCAGCCTACTCAGATGCACATTTCTTTGAATCTGAGTAGGCTATTTTTTACCAACTGTACAGTATTTTTTTTTTCTTATGTTGTACATTTGCCAGGTACAGTCTCTTATTTCTTGTTTAGAGTTTTGCTTATAATCTTAATGTCCGTATTTATGAGCACAGCATTAAAGTCACCTCCTATTATGTGTTCTGAGCCAGGTAGGTTATTAAGTATAGAGAAGAATTTATGTGAAATTCACTATTGTCAGGGGGGAATAAGTATTGACATTACAAAACGTCCCTCTGTGTCTGCAATTGCACTGTTGTGAGTGTAATTCTATTATTAATGAGGATAGCAGTTCTTGTTTTTCTGGAGTTCTAGCTGGCAAAGATACATGGGGAACCTGAGGTGTTGGGATTTTCTTGTCATAAACGTCTGCTTGAAGTCTGCCGAGGTAGTCCATTATTTGAATGCTTTTTGCCTGATTTCCCGGACCACAAATATTATATTCCAGCTGACTAGTTTAAGTGATACCATTAAAGGCAAGTGAGTATGTAGCATAGATATGTTTGTGTGAGAGGCACTATCACATTATTTAAAGTTAGTTGCGTATACTTAAAAGTGGCTCAATGCAGTGCAGAAAAAGTAGGGAGAAACAAAAGTGAACAGAAAACAGGTAACAAAAAACAGAACAACACATAAAGATAAAGAATACATGCATCTATATGAACATCTTTTAAGGTAGAAATGTCAGCATTTTTATACATAAGTATATATAGTGAAGCGGTAACCCCCCTAATCATTTCTTTGCCAAATCAAATAGCTCCCAGACCAAATGTAATCTATATGTGGAACGTATCACCTTTGTGCGCATGCTCTACTCTGTGACGGTCATCTCATCCACCCTTACAAATACTTCCAATTTAGTTAATTTAGAGGGTGAGTGTCGCTTTTTTCCCAACTTGGTTTTAACTGTAAATAATTTTAATGTGTAAATAACTGTTAACTGTTGTAAAGAAGCTACTCACAGATTTTTGTATTAAGTAATCAATCAGGTGAGCAAGGTAAGTACTAGCTAGTGGGCTGGTTTCAGTTATTGTGCAAATGTTTATAAGATTAGGGAAACCTGCAGTCAGCTGAAGAAGTCACATGGATGAGTGACGAGACGTTTCTCCCACTGAAAACACGTCCAGATGAACAGAATCAACTTTTGGGGGTAAGTACTAGCTAATTTGCACTACCTAGCTTAAAGTTAACACAATTTCTTTTGCTTTGGTGAACTCAGCAGCAGACAGTCAGCATCATTTAACAACGGAAAATAGAAATACTGGTAAAGAAAAAAACACAAATAAGACAAAATAAGCTAAATGCATATTAAATTACAGGTCAGTGTCTTTTTGTCAGATGCTGTGTTACTGTGTAATCTCTTATGTTGCTCTTCTGAGATCAACTACTGTCAATATGATTGCAATATTCATTTTAATGTTAACATTTCCTGGAGCTCTAAAAAATAAAAGGGGGAAAAGTATATCATCTCTGTTGATCAATGCCATTTTCTCTCGTGTTGGCAAGTAATAATGAATAAAATCATTTTCTTTAAGTGCTTTAGCTTTAGTTCCAGAAAAACATACACCACTATTCCTGCACTATTCCTGTTTTTGTTTTTTTCTGCTCATGAAAAAGTCTGGCCCTTAATCTGCCATCTGGATGGAAAAACCGCACCGCTTTTAACACCTCTGAAAACTGTTTTACTGCACAGTTTTCTAGTGCTTGATGTGTGATTTTGTTTCTTAGGGATATCTGGCCTCTGAAAAATAAAAGAGAAGCCAAGTGGACTACATGAACTTACCAGGCTTTAAACTGATATTCACTTATAGTATGTGATTATCTTAAAGTATGTAATTCTGAATAGTAGAGAGCTCTTTTTTATATCCTGTGATAATTTTACAAAAGCCGCAGGTGTTTTAACATTAACAGGCTAAACTCTAGTTTCTTTCTGAAAAACTTTGTAGCGCCTTTGTCGTCTGAAGTGAGGGCAAAACTGACAAAAATTGTATTATTCATGAAAATTATTGATTGATTGAAGATCAGACACCTTTTTGTCCTATTTTTTGTAAGTACTGATGAAGTTACAGTGACTAAACACTGCCCCAACTAAACAATGGATATTAAACATTGAAAGGTACAAGAAAGCTGTGGGAGTTTCCAGGATTTCTGCATTAATCCCTCATAAACTAGAATTAAAGACAAACACGATCTCACCAATCTAATAAGGCTCCACAGTTGTCTTCCCGTGTCTTTACTGAATATGCTCAATAATCAATCACAGTGTAGGCTGGAGAATTAAGGGAACCTTCTGCTATTTACTTCTCCAAAAACTACTTGCATTAAGGAGATGAGATTAGAGGCGTGGGTCATAAAGGTCACTCTTTATGTAAATAAAGGTGTACAAAGTCTCGTGGTCTTCTTGTATTGCATGAGAGGTTGTTTGTCTGTATTACAAATGTTTTTACATGAGCTTACAACTAATCATGACAGAGGTGTGTAAAGCTAGAAGATGCTGCAGAAATGTTTTAAACACCCATGTGAAAAGTGAGTAAAATTGTATTTGTATGATACCTTTCAAAATAAATATCACAAAGTGCTTCACAACAAAATTATAGAACCTTAAAAAAAAAGACTAAAAAGATTTGTTTTACAAAATCAGCAATTATCTCTCTGGGAGAAGGCATCATGTAAAAATGATACGAGGCAGATACCAGCGTGTAATCCTGAACCAAAATAACAAAAGACCTGCAGCAAAAGGCCACATGGATGAGGCAAAACAAATATGGGAAAATGTTCTGCGGATAAATGACACAAAAGTTCGACTTCCTGGTAAAGATCTGTGATTACCGGGAAAAAAATGATAACCTCGTGCTTTGGTGCCAGTTTGCTACCTCGGGACAAGATGCCTTCTTTCACTGAGGGAGCAGTGAATTCAAACTCGTATCAAGAAATTTACTTACAAATCTTAACCCAGTTTGAATTAGTCTTAAAAGTGTTAAATTTAGCTTGCCTATACACGTAGTCACAAGGCAGAAATATTAAGCTGGGTTGCAAAAATGTGTTACATTTATATAAGCTGTGATAGACAGAAATCCAGAGAGAGAAAATGAAGAAAAAAGCTAGTTATTCCATCTCTGTTCTAATCCTCTCCCATCAGACAAGAGCAGGCAAACGCTTGTACCTTAGACAAAAATCAAAAGGCTTCAAACGTCACTCTCCTAGGTCAAAATCCTCTGCTTAGACATTGCATTCTACATTGATTCTTAACCGTCTTTATCCTGTTCACCTAATCTGGTTTAAAAGGACCTGTGAAAGTCTCCTGCTACTTGTTGGATTCTTTTTTTTAAGGCCTGAAAAGATCCCAGAGGAGCTTTAGGAGTCTAGGTTTTTCTCCAGTCACTTGACTTTCAATATTCTGACAGGTTAGTATGAATTTGTTTGTTCAACTGTGCTGAAAACATTATGTCCAGCTTTAATCCCAAAGAATTGGTGATAACTTTAAGAAATAGTAAGAAAAATTGCCCAGCTTCCTAAAATGCATTCATGCAGTAGTGGTATGACTAGAGCTTATAGTTCTGCGTTAGTTTATAATTTCCTGGTTATATTTTTTATTTATACTGGAAAAGTAACTTATTACAACAAAAAACTAAGACATGCACAAAGGATAGCAGTATAGTGGCCCAATTTTACTTTCAAAAATAATGCGGTGTCATGTTCTGGTGCACAAATTGCTGCTATCACCATTTTCCTGTGCATTTGTCTGGACATATCAGCTGTTACCCACAGGGAGGCAGTGTTAAGTTCCTCTGACAGCAGACGCAGCCACCCAGACACACAAAGACACATTACTGAGTGGTTAAGAAAATGCTTTACATTTCATCAAAGGGAAGTTTAGCAGCTCATTCCTGGTTTATTGCAGTGCTCCACATAGAAGGAAGCTATGGTGGTTTACAGTTTAGGGGTATTGTGTTCTAAATGTGGTAACCATTAAATCATTTTTTAATAACAGTAATATTCACCCTGTGTTTCAGGACAGAGGCTGTGTTAAACTGTATCTCCGTTGTCAGACCTCATTCTATATTTATCAAAAAAGGATCTTATTTCTTACTTGGGGATTTCTCAGGATCTTTTTGCATTCATTCGTCTTCCTGTCATCAGCACCCTTCTCCAAGACGCTCTGTCCATTTTGCCTTCTTTGTACATCACAAGTGAGCTTAGGGGCGAAGGGCAAGTCTGAGAACCTTTTTAGTTTCAATTGACATCCTGTTATTTTGTTGCATACTTATTCTTTTTTGTAATGCAACGAGAACAATTCAGTGAATGACTTCCAAACATTGCTTAAGAATTTAGACTATAAAAGGAATTCATTTATATATTTTTTGTATTTAAAGAGAGTTGAACATTTTAAGATTGAGACTAAAGTATGTGCATAGGGATGAAATATATATCTTAAGTTTATCAAGTTCTCCGCCTGTAGAAATTCTTCAGGACAATCCTCTGTACATTTATAGCAGGATGATGGAGATTTAAATTCACCCTTGGTTGTCCCAATCTGTCAGTAGCTGTGTGGTCTCAGGTTCTAACTACGTTGCTTGTGTAGGATTATGTTCTGTGTTGGTCAATGAGCCTCGAGAACAGAATGTGGCCTTGTTCCTGATGCGTGTTGGTTAAAAAAAATAAAAGTAAAAAAGCTAAAAAATACTTGTACATCATACCTAAGGACCCTTTTTCTTTTTGGCTGCAGCAGTCACCTCAAAAATAGTGTCTTGGTGAGATAAGAGTCCCCTCCTCAAAATAGACGAGACGTTGAAGGTGTTATGGATTTTAAGAGTTCATCTTTCAGATGATACCAAATACTGTACATACTCATTCATGCAGCTATGCTGGCCTGGAATACTAACCTGTTTAATTTATGGGTGCTACTATAAAACTCCAGAAGGATTTTGTTTATGAGACAGCAGTAAAACTCTGTTTAAACTGTTATGAAAATGCAAAGCAATTGTCATTTATAAAAGTATGCCTGTATAACTTGTCTTTAAAAATTATGCTTCCTTAAATTGATAGTGGTCTTCACTGACACTGAAAAAGCGCCACTGTTTTACACCCCCAAAATAATATTTTTTTAAAGGGGACGTTACCGTTTTTTTTCCTCTTAGTTGTTAGTATATAGTGCTTAACAACACAAAAATCTGTGAATAAAATTTTTTACTGAATTCACGTTTTTTTTACCCAAATTTAAGTCAGAAATTATACAAGGATTGCATTTAACATGACATACTTTACTATTTTCTTCTTCTTCCTTTTTATTGGTAAAACAGTAAATCTGAAAATTGATGGATAACAAAATTAATTATATTTTAGCAATAAAAATATTATTTTGATTAATGAGTCGGCATATATGCAAGTGAGCCAAAAGCTCAGTGCTCATTCTGAGGGCAGAGGGAGAGAGAGGGGACATATGCATAGTATGAACATCTCAAGCGCAAAGCTCTGGCTGGTAGAACAGAAGCCCCACCCACCTGCAGTTCAAACTTGTTTGCCCGGGGCAGCCAATCAGAAGCAATCTCGCTAAAAGGAAAGGAAGCTGAAGCAGCTTCTTTCAGACTGAACGAATTGAAACGCTGCACCGAGACTGAGTACGAGTTACATATGATTACTTTGAAATGTGAATCAGTAACAGTAGTTGTAGAAGTGTCCAGAAATAAAAATTAGGAACTGGAATTGAGTACAGTAGGTTCTGTTAAAAACAATAACTGGAACGTGATTAGCATCATTAATTCTAAAAGACAGCAGAGAGAAATGAGCTAACTCCCTCCTGATTAGAAATTATTTTACATTAATACAGGATAAAAACTAATCTTTGAAATCTTCTCACTATAATTGTAATACATGTATGTATATACTGTATGTCTGTATCTTCTCCTTAACGGGTGGGCAAATCTCAACAAAACTTTGCACGTTGCACGTTTTCAAAAAAATCTATAAGTTTTTGAAAACATTTATTAGAAATAAATTTTTTTGAATTTCATATTCATCTTCCCCCTGCGAACTTGACGTTATGCATTTGTTTCCCGTCTCACATGTCACTCATATGTATCTTGAACATTCAACAGATTTTGTGTCTGCAGCTCAGTTTTTTTGAGTCACCACTAAAAACAGAATGAAGAGCTTGAAAAAGTATTGAAAGCTGTACGGCGGGTTTTGGCTAGTATAAAACTAATATTAACATAGTGATATAACTTGTCTTTTAAAGACAGATTTTTCTCCTCTATTGTATCAAATTAAGAGGAAATGAAGTATTCTCTTATAAATCAATTACCCTGCAACATTGCCTCTAAGTAACATCAAACCAGTGTAGTTTAAAGCTTTGCATTCGTGCTATATATGATCTAACACAGAAAAGGATAAACAGTGGATCACACTTAAACCCATTCTATACCATTATCAAGTTAAATCTGCAAAACTATTGGGGTCATGTGCTGGGTACTCCTAAATGTCCCAGTAAAATTGGGCCATTTGGCTTCTAAAAATGCAACACCAGCCATGTAAGTGACACTCCAGTAAAATGAAAGCCACTTTTGATCAACAGGCTCACTTTCCTGTTAGCTCCCCTGTGGCTTATATAGTACAGCCTTAAGTGTGTGGAATGGTGCGAACAACCGGGAACTCTTTGGCCCAGTTTACCTCATAGATACTGATCACACTGCAGAGTCAAAGTGTGTCCCGACACTCCCATTTTTCATGTTTTTCTCCTGCCAAAAATTCGATTAACAAGCCCAAAACGAAGATCCGATGTTCTGAAATGAAAAAGCAGCAAAGCTGTAGTGGTGCCATACTCAGCAGCACAGTGTCACCTGCTCTATTTATATCCCAAGAGGAATTCCGGATTCAGAGACTCAGCTGCCACTTCTATTATTACTATTAGCTAATGCTGTAACAAGTATCCACCTAACACCCACGCTGTAGCCCCTTTATCAAGAGTCTTATTGCTCAGCACTAATTATGTCCATGCTGTCAATACCACACATGCCCCGTACTATTAAATTTTAAGTTGTCCAAAGAACTTCAGGGTACACTAATTTAGTTTGCATAAAAGAAATCCACAGTTTATGAATGCCTGTGAAGTAATGTTGATGCTGCTTCATTAGTTGTTGATTGATGTCTAAGTTTTCAGACAAAAAAAGTTATATAAAAAAAAGAATCTCATTGATATTACCCCGCCTTTCCAGTCAGTCATAAAAGCATTGCTATGACGTCTGTAAAAATGTTTGATTCACTTCATTATGTCTCCCAGAGGCATGATATTTATCAGCATAGAGTGTGCACTCCACAGAATGTCGTGTTAATGGCTGTAACCTTCTTTAGGAAGCATGCCGGTGTCTCCTGGCTCCATATCTTTAGGTGACAAACATCACCTTGTCCCTTTCCCTTTGCTTGTGGCGTGCAAGTCAGCAGAGACAGACTTAGTTGCATAAGATGGCCAGCTGCACCACCCCGGTGCTTAACACTACAGATCTGGGAACATGTATAGAGTTCACAAGTGGAGGAGGTCAGAGGCGGGGGCTTGATGGTTTAAGCCTAGCACATGGTGATCCCTCAGCCTGGCACATGGGCGTGGCGTGCGAGCGCCACAGTGGGAGTCTGAGGTGATGGGTGTCCCAGCTTTCAGGGTTACGCTGCAGTAGTCTCTGCACACGCAGTCGTGGACAGAGGCGGAAGATGGAAAGGAGCGAAGGAGAAACTTTATCCTTCTGGGATATTGAGTTAAATGTCACTGCTCTGCCTGAGGGAGACACTGACAGGCCGACCCCTATCGCAACCCCGAAATCTCAGAGGTCACGATGGGAATACGACAGCTGAGGCCCAGTGAACGACTTGGTGAAGCAGATATAAGACGCTGGCAGATCCGAGCAAATACAATGTCTTTGAATATGTCCAGAAACAAAAAAAATGTAATATAACATGAAAATAATCCCCCTGTTAGTTAGTTTAGCTTCATTGGTAAGACTTTCCTTCTTTTCATTGAAATTGTCTACATGTCTAAACGTAAGTTCTCATATTCATCATCACACTTTAGAAAATAAATATTATTATAATTTTAATTATGTACACTCTGGACAGCATATAAGAAGTCCACATGGCAGGTGGCCACCAGAAGCTGATGGGAAACTTGGATTCCAATTTCACAGGTTGTCTGTGAAGCAGCAACAGAAGCTAATGTTGTCCAATAAAAGGGGTTAACACTGAAAACAGTAAATATGACCTTGTGATTATGTCATACACAAACAGGAAGTTTTACTGACATTTAATTATAAAATGTATATAACTGTATTATATTTATATAAAGAGATTTATATATAAGTTCCAACTCCAGAAACTTGGGACACTGTGTGAACTGGAAATAAAAATAGAATCCAATAATTTGCAAATATTTTAAATGCACATTTAATTCACAATAGAACATAGAAAACATATGAAACTTTAAACTGAGACATTTTATTATTTCATGAATTTTGAAATTGTTGGCAGCAACATGTCTCCTAAAAGTTGGGACAAGGGCAGCAAACTTACTGGAAAAGTTCACCAGTCTGCAAAACATATTTTACCATTTACTGAACATAATATCACTGTGGAAGAAATATCCAATGTGCAACAAAGATGGCAGAAGATCAAATTTGGATGCCTGTGATTTCCAGGACTTTCCAGCTTGTAATTAGTGCTCAATTCAAAACCTCTGATGGTATGAGGTATGAGGGTGCATTGGTCTCTATGGAACTGGCAGCTAGCACATCTGGAAAGGCACCATCAGTGCTGAAAAGTCTACAACAGGTATCAGAGCAACATATGCTCCCATCTTTTTTCAGCGAAGGCCTTATGTATTTCAACAAGTCGATGATGAAAGACAAAGAAGACCCAGGACTGTTGAGCAGCTAGAATCCATTATCACAGCAGTCCCCAACTTTTTTTGCGCTACGGACCGGTTTATGTCGAGCAATGTTTTTACGGACCGGCCTTTAAGGTGTCGCGGTTTAATACAACAAAATAAAAACAATACTGGTTCCAAAAAAAGAAGATTTATTCAAAACACACAGGAAAAGACCCAGGGAAACCGAGTTAACGATAAAAACCCTGAACATGAAAACTCACTGCAGTGCCCTCAGTTTACACTGCAATAAAAAACTGAGTGAATGGAAAGGAATGAAAAGTTTTCATTTACTGCTGTCCTGATAACCCTGATAACCCTGAAAACCATAGATTTCACACCTGAGCCTGAACTCTCGCGGCCTGGTACCAAACGAATCATGGACCGGTACCGGTCCGTGGCCCGGGGGTTGGGGACCGCTGCATTATCAGACAAGAATGAGACAACACTTCTCTCCCAAAAGTCCACCAACTTTGCTCCTCAGTTCCCAGATGTTTACAGACTGTTGTTAAAACGGATGGGACGCTACGCAGTGGTAAACATGGCTGTGTCCCAGCTTTTTTGAGATGTGCTGAGCTAATATTTTTCATGGAATAATACATCGTCTCAGTTTAAACATTTGAAATCTTTTCTATGTTTCAGTGTGAATGAAATGTGGGTTTATAAGATTTGCAAATCATTGGATTCTGTTTTATTTAAATTTTAATCAGCGAGGGTGTTTTGTGTCTTTTGTAACCAAGGTAGCAAAATGCATGCCATTTCTTTAATGGCACACAGATACAGGAGTCAATTTGTGTCTTTGGATAGCAATAAAGACATCATATGCACAACTCATGAACATCTTTTAAAATATCAAACAAAACCAAATCTTTTGGTTGTTTTTGTTTACTCTAAAGCAGTTCTGCAGTAGCTGTTAAACATGGTGAGCAATGATTACTGCTGCTTGCACTCCAGCACCTGTCATTTTATTGATTATGAATAGCAGCACAGATTCCTGTCCACAGAGGACTCCACACCGCCCCGCGGCGTCTTTACTGCTGTTATAACAAACAGTAAATCAATAGATCCGTGCTCAGCATTGTAACACTCAGATTTATGGAATAGGTTTTCATTATATAAAGACGTAGTGACGTGTTGTTTTCAGAGGCAGGCAAACAAATAATAAAATAAATATATACACATCCTCAGTTAACCTGCAGATTTATGGCTTAAAAATGTATGAGCTGATCTCCCTCAACCATGAGGGGGAAAAAGGAGCTTATTATTTGTAATAAACTCTATGCTCTGCTTCCACCACAAGAGGCCATTGTGCCTCATTGAATAACAGTTGTGGTGGGATCATCAGCCACACATCTACTTAAGCTGTGCCATATCAACCTGCTGCCAACCCATTGCTCATAAAAAAAAGAGAAAATAAAACTCGATCCTCCTGTATCTGCAGCCGGGGCTTCTCCTCTGTGGCGGGATAGTATGACACGCTGGCCGTGCTCTTGGCATTCAGCGCCCATTCCTCTACTACACGCTCACTTTCTTCATTCCACTATCGTTCCCATGTCTTACTCAACCAGGTTGATCATCAGGTTTGGTGTCTGTGTTATTTCACATGCTTGTGCACATGTTGGTGGCAGCAGATGATGCAGCTCTGGTGTACGGAGCTCGCCCGGTGGAACTGTAAAGCGTAAATGTGCCAACTTGTCAGACTTTCTTTCTGTTGGTAGAAATGCCAGATAATTCCTGTACTAAATTATTTGTCTACCATCTCCGTTCTTCAATGTCTCAGCCTGTGTGTCTCTGGCTTGTCCACCTTCCTCAGCAAAAACCAGTTGAGCCGTCACTCAATGTGCACCCCCCACCCTCCCCCACCCCACCCTCCACCCCTCTGGATGATCTCCTGTCTCGCTCTCTCACCTTCTCCCTTCGTCTTATTCCACTGACCATGCATGTTCCAAAAACAGATCTCATTTTCATCCATGGTACAAACCGCCTCCACCCTCACCCCCACTGCCCCGCAAGCCCCTGCACCATCTCTCTCTCTCTCTTGCACTGCCTCCTTTCCAGTTCCAAGCCTTTTCCTGAGTTCCTGTCCAAGTCCACCATCTCACCTCCCCGTTGCTCCACCCCGAGCTCCACCCTCACACCCCTTACCATGAGCACACACGCTGGAATTTGGAGGCGTGTAATAACTGGGTCCCCACCAATCACAGGCCCTGTAGTCATATAAATCCCTGAGCATGCATGCACTTATTCGCTCTTTCTGTCAGTCCAGCACTCCTGAATTGGAGGGTGCCACACGTCTAGGTGAGGGTGGTGGACCAAGGGTGAAAACAGCAGAGAACAACAAAGAAGTCAAAGAGCGCGGATAGGCACGGTTAGTCGGCCAATCCCTTGTCTATCCAGAGAGGATGGAGAACTCACACACGAAGACCCCGGCAGAATGCCTGGCCTACTTCTCGGTGAACGAGAACAGTGGTCTCACTCCTGACCAGTTCAAGAAGAACCTGGACAAATACGGCTTCAATGGTGAGAGTTCGGGCATTGGGGATGGGTGGGAAGCCTACTGAAAGAAGAAAACCCCACGTAGTAACTGTCAATGAAACATCTCAGTGTTTGCATTCAGAATATTCCACAAAGCACCACAGCTTTTGCTAAGATAAGTTCCGGAAGTCTTCCTTAGTCAACACCAGTGGAGTTTCTTGCCTTCCTTGTAGTTAGCCGGGCTGGGATAAAGCTTTTTTAGAGTGCAGTCGCAGCAGCTGATAAAAATGCAGAGACATTGAGAAGCAGAGACTTTGAGGGCTTTGAAGAGCTATTTAAAGATAGCCAAAGAAGATGACTGGAGAGCGAGAGAGACAGGTGATGGCTCAGGAACCTTCCTGGGTGATATATGGTGTGGGCAATAGCAAGAGGTGTGGATAATTTTAGGCCGGATCAAATGGGGAGGTCCTCAGGTCCTTAGGACTAAGTGATCGGGAATATGATTGCTAATCAATAACTACAAGGAAGGCAAATTACATGGCAAGAGTTGCTTAATAATGTATTACAGTTATTTTAGCAGTCATATTCCTGCACTCACTGTGACGTTGCTTTACAGCACTTAGTAAGCGGTTATTACATTTTTATTCATTTAATTTTTTTGTGAAAACAGTCAAGCACTTTCACAGAGGTTTTACAGGCTTTGACTGGAAATCAAAGTAGGCTGGGTCATCCTGAAATAATTAAGAAGCACAGTGTGTTTGTAATTATGCCACTGAGTTGTAGAGCTTAAGTTATTAAGTGTGAGGCACACAGAGGATTTTGAAAATGCATGTTTTATAAACCAGAGGGCACATTTGTTGTCATATATCAATACATGTATAATTCCATCATAATGTTGCTGATAATGTTTAATAATGATCGTGAGACACTTTAACTGACTGTCTTTTCACCTCGCTCTCTTTCTGTCTCCACCTCCTTCACTTTGGTGTCCAACTCCAGAGCTGCCCGCTGAGGAGGGTAAGTGTTCCTTCAACACATTTACTGCATGTTTAAATGTGAACAAGAGCTTCCAGACACCTGATATCACCCAGAGAGGATGACTGGCGTTACTTCACTGAAGTCACGCTCATCCTCAAAAGGTCTTCAGTCAAAACAAGCAGGCAGCATTTTGATTGTGTAATTTAATCACCACAAGATAATTGCATCACACTTGCCACTGAAGATTGTTGGTCAATCACAAATCCATACCATAGTGCGCAAACTTGTACCACACAAATACACTCTAATGCATGCTTAATGGGGTGATTATTATCCACTGATTGTGTCCTTGTCCTGCAGGTAAGAGCATCTGGGAGCTGGTCATTGAGCAGTTTGAGGACTTGCTTGTCAGGATCCTGCTTCTGGCCGCCTGCATCTCCTTTGTAAGTAAACAAGTGTCCACGTTATGTTTAAATCACCACAGATCGTGGCTGTTCCTGTCATGTGCATTTTAAGCTTAAGTGACAGGAGTAGTATTTGTAGTAGACATAATAGCAGCAGCAACAAATGAAGCAAGGCACTGACACGTGTGGACAGGTTCCAAGTTTAATAGCACTACTAACAAGAATACACTCTTCAGGTTTAAGATAACATCCAGCTAATCATTTCACGTTTAGATGTAATCTCTGGACCCTCACACATTCTTAAGAGTCAACTTAAAAGGTTTAGTCCATCACACAAACCAGTCCACTAAAGCAAGCGCGCTGCAGTTACTTGCATTACTTTATGGCCACTTTGTTAAGACAGCTTCCCTTCCCCTCCGCCCCTCTATGTATTTTTGAGGACGACAACTTGAGAAGAGGGAGACCAATTGCGAAGTCTACTAGGAGGTGTATTAATTGCTATGGCCAGTTTCACCCTTTCGGGCAGCTGTCATGATGGCCTTAGAAGGCGAATATTGAGGAGCAAGTGAGAGATGGGGGGCTCGGGGAAGTATAGGGGGGCAGAGGGGTAAGGGTTTATTTTAAGAAAGCCCCAAGCTGAGGAGAGAAACTGAATCCTTCGGGAAAGGTCAGGCCTGAAGAAGGAACGAAGGGCCTCCTTAGAAAGACACTTTTAAGTCAGAAGGAGTGAGGAGCTATTAGGACACTGAGATTAATCTGAAATCATATTAAAATATTTACACAGCTATTATCAAAATAAAAGACTAAGTGCAGGAAAAGTAAAGATGAAAATATGACTAAATGTAAATGATTAAAAGGTCTAAAAAATGTCTGTGTAGGTATATATTTAAAATTATTGTGCATTTATTTTCTTTCTTTTTTTTAATCGTTTACATGTTTTTTTTAATCATGCAGCTTATATAGATAAAAACACTGAATTCATACAAATATAGAAAGTCCCATAAGTACCTACCCACCTTTATGGCAATCTCTACAACCATCAACACATTTATACGAGCTTATATACTTGTTAGAGGTCTTTAGTTCAGCATAAAAGAAAAATAAATGAAAAGCATTTTGTTGTTAAGAGATATCGGCCCGCTGGCTCTCAGGAGCAGGATAGCCCACTGTCAGTGTTGTCTCCACCACACTGACCGTGCTCTCACCACAGGTGCTGGCCTGGTTCGAGGAAGGTGAGGAGACCGTTACTGCCTTCGTGGAGCCCTTCGTCATCCTTCTTATCCTCATCGCTAACGCCGTTGTTGGCGTGTGGCAGGTCAGTAATGAGGCCCAGATCGTTGAGCAATAAGCTGTATCCATTACACTGATGACAGAAAGTACACAGGTTCCAGTTACTGCCAGAGTTGGTTTCTCAATTCTCATTTTCGAGCTCTTAAATCTGAAATATACATGAGCGCTCACTTGATCTTATGTGCAAGTATGAAAAAATGTATATGATATTATTACTGTATGACTTTTTAAAATATTTAACACGTTATATCTGGAGTTGTTTTGACTGCAGACATTTAGTCATGCTCTTCTTCATTCATGCCAATAAGTGTGTGGCACTGCTGTCAGGCATCACTCAGTGAGGGAACACTGCTGTCATCACGTTCATGCCAAGTGTTGAAATCAGCTGCTTCCCTTCCCTTCTGTTTTCCTCATCTAAAGAACTGGCATTAGCAACCCGCTAATCGAAGATCATCCCAGATCACATTTCCCTAAATGAGTTTATTTTCTTGCACCATTTTCCACACTGAATTAAAAAAAAAACATCTCTGAAAAGAAAACCCACCATAAAAATTCTACTGAAACCTAATATGGACCAGAGCACATCAGATAGCAGATGTGACCTACTCATGTGACATCAGTAACGGGTGTAATTGCTGTGGGTAATGATTCAAAGCCTCTTAGAGGACATGCCCAGTGCCAGACCAAGGACAAAATTAGTATAGTTTACATTCAAACGAGGATGAATGTCTCTGTATCCTTTGATACAAAGATTTTACTTTTATTTGTCTGCAGTTTTTAAGCAGATCCCGTTTTCTTCTTTGAACTCTTAATGAAAGTTTGTGTCTGTGTTTGCCGCAGGAGCGTAATGCTGAAAGCGCCATCGAGGCTCTCAAGGAGTACGAGCCCGAGATGGGCAAAGTTTACCGCTCTGACAGAAAGAGTGTGCAGAGGATCAAGGCCAGGGAAATCGTCCCTGGAGACATTGTGGAGGTGTCTGGTAAGAGATGTCGAGGTTCCACATGGGGAGTCTGTGTTAATTATTTTTTTAAACGGTCTTTCGAGAGGCTCTGTATATATTTTCACCCGGGAAATACTCACAACCTGTTGTATCAAATACTCTTTGACGCCTAATTACAGTGAAGCTGTGAAGATGCTTCCACTGAGTTCCTTGCATTTCTATTCAGGGAGTGAAAGGCAGACACAAGTTCAGGATAGATGTGCCCGAGGAAGGCTGATGTCAGAGCCTTGTGTCTTTTTAAGGCAGCGTGAATGAGGCACGACAGAGTAACACTGCAGCGAAAACATGCTGACTGTAGGAAAACAAAATTATGAGTATAAATACCCCCACGAGCACCTGCCGCACCGCCTTTTCCCTTGCTGGCGTTGCCACTCCTGTTCATTTGTCAGTGCACACCTGTTGCCTCTCTTGCTGGCTGCCCTGCCCCCCCTCACCATGTGTGCTTCACTCTGATTTGTCAAAGCATGTGTCATTTAGAGTTCTGCACTATTATGAAATCCGTGGATTAAGTATAGAAATTTAGCAAGTTGTCTGAGCATTTGGTGCCTATTTTAGGAGCTATTCAGAGTATTAGCGGTGGTAGTATTAAATTTCACTTTGATTTAATTCAGTTTTAATAAACGAGTGACATGAATTGAACTATTTGGCACTATTGCAGTCATTTGGATGTTATGGAGGTGCCAACATAATTAATAGGAAACATTTTTCACACTTATACACAGTCCCCATGGTTGTTTTTAACTTCTTTCTAATGTCAGTTAGAAAGTTATTTATGTGTTCTCTAACAGTTCACTAAATGTTAATGGTAACTTCTCCTCTTTGCACAGTTGGTGACAAAGTCCCCGCTGACATCAGGATTGTTTCTATCAAGTCCACCACCCTGCGTGTTGACCAGTCCATCCTTACTGGTAAGCTTCTTAAGAAAATCATCCGCTACATCCTGTTCTGTCCTTTCTCCGTTGGCAGTTTTGAGTTCATTCTCTGATTTCACTCTCAGGTGAGTCTGTCAGTGTGATCAAGCACACTGACCCTGTTCCTGACCCCAGAGCTGTCAACCAGGACAAGAAGAACATGCTTTTCTCTGTCAGTATATCCTGTCACTATGAATAATTATTTCTCTCACCTGTCCTTTCATTTCCCTAGCCTTACCTGGTTTCTCTTCCTCACTTTTCCTCTGTAGGGTACCAACATTGCAGCCGGCAAGGCCATTGGTGTGGCTGTCGCCACTGGAGTCTCCACTGAGATTGGCAAGATCCGTGACCAGATGGCTGCCACCGAGCAGGAGAAGACTCCTCTGCAGGCCAAGCTGGACGAGTTCGGCGAGCAGCTGTCCAAGGTCATCTCTCTGATCTGCGTTGCTGTCTGGGCCATCAACATCGGCCACTTCAATGACCCCGTCCACGGAGGCTCATGGATCCGTGGTGCTGTCTACTACTTCAAGATCGCTGTTGCTCTGGCTGTCGCTGCCATCCCTGAGGGTGAGGACAGAAAAGACAGTGAAAAAACAACACGTTCCCACTCCACTGCTTGTTTGTCACACTCAGTTTTTCACTAATGTCCCTCAGGTCTGCCCGCTGTCATTACCACCTGTCTGGCCCTTGGTACTCGCCGTATGGCCAAGAAGAATGCCATTGTCAGAAGCCTGCCCTCTGTGGAGACCCTGGGCTGCACCTCCGTCATTTGCTCCGACAAGACTGGCACCCTCACCACCAACCAGATGTGTGTGACCAAGGTGGGTATTTAACCAATGAAGAAAAGTGTACTTTAGACAGTTTTCATGAACTCTCCTTCATGTGCAAAAACGGTCTTTGTTTTCTCCCCTGCAGATGTTTGTTGTCAAGACTGTTGATGGGGACCACGTTGACCTCGATGCCTTTGATATCTCTGGCTCCAAGTATACCCCAGAGGGCGAGGTGTAAGTTGGCTTTTATATTGCCATGTATTGTCGTTCAGTGTAGCCAATCAAATTCAGACAAACCAACTCTAATTTGTTTGCAATTTTCTCCTATCAGTTCCCAGGGTGGTGCCAAGGTCAACTGCAGCTCATACGACGGTCTTGTTGAGCTGGCTACCATCTGCGCCCTGTGCAACGACTCCTCTCTGGACTACAACGAGGTAAAATCGGAAAGCCACACTTTTTATTTGCCACAATTCAACTTTACTACCTGCAGAGAAAGAAATTCTCTCCTTCATTTCTTGTTTTCTGTAGTCCAAGAAGATCTATGAGAAGGTCGGTGAGGCTACTGAGACCGCCTTGTGCTGCCTGGTTGAGAAGATGAACGTGTTCAACTCAAACGTGAAGAACCTGTCCAGAATTGAGAGAGCCAACGCATGCTGCACAGTAAGTCAGCTCGTTTCATTTGTGGTACAATGAAGGTGATTTGCGTTTGCTGTTCGCTGCTGAAAACCATTGTAATAAGTTGAAGTTACGTTTGAGAGTTTTTACTGTTTTATATATCGTTTAATAGGTGATCAAGCAGTTCATGAAGAAGAAATTCACTCTGGAGTTCTCCCGTGACAGGAAGTCCATGTCTGTTTACTGCACTCCTGTTAAAGGTGATGGTGGTCCCAAGATGTTTGTTAAGGTCAGTTCACTTTTAGCCTGCTGTCACAGTGTTTGGGATAAAAGATGGACTTGGGTTTGGAAAACTGCGGTTTTTCTAATGGCCAGCAGGGAGTGACTCATCTGATCCAGTTGTGTAAAGGTCATCCATCACCAATAAACACTTTTCTCATGAAATATCGTTTCAAACCTTTAGTTTCTGATCTTATTGTATGCAACATAACAATCATCTAATTATCTTATGAGCATTCAGTGTCCCCCGGTTTGTTAGTAGATTCACTCCCTGCTTGTGATGTCTGTTTTTACAACAAAGCTAAGCTGGCCTGTCAACATGCAACATACAACTAAAGATGATAAATGTAATAAAATTCTGGATTTAAACTTACTCATATTTTTCATAGGTCATTTTTGTTCTACTACAAGTTGCACTCTGTTAAAATGATTTAGTTGAAATATAGTAGCTTAAAGCTGACATCTTCAGCTTTTTGGTGTAGAAATACATAAAAAAATAATTCTGTTGATATTTGCATTTTTCCTTTTTAAAAAAAATTTATTTTGTAGCAGACGGAATAAATGTTAAAGAACAGGCCGAAATTGTTTGTCTCTGTGCCGCCTTTACTAAATACAAAATAATCTTACTGCTTCATACCTAGGGTGCTCCTGAGGGTGTGATTGACAGGTGCGCCTATGTGCGTGTCGGCACCACCCGTGTGCCTCTGACCAACGCCATCAAGGAGAAGATTCTGTCTGTCATCAGGGACTGGGGTACTGGCCGTGACACCCTGCGTTGCCTGGCCCTGGCCACTCGCGACTCCCCACTGAAGGTGGAGGAGATGAACCTTGAGGACTCAACCAAGTTTGCCGATTATGAGGTTAGACATCCCGACTGAAGTGAAACCTGGGGATACAGCCATGACAACATGTAAAAACTTGGATTGATTCGTTTGCTTCTCCCCTCAGACGGACCTGACCTTCGTTGGCTGTGTGGGTATGCTGGATCCCCCTCGTAAGGAGGTCACTGACTCAATTGAGCTGTGCAGAGCTGCTGGAATCCGTGTCATTATGATCACTGGTTAGTGTCATGGAGAGCTTTTCTATGATACCATTCTTATCATTAGAAAAACTGATCTTTCTGTTCTGCTAATACACAATCATACAAAGTGTTTTTATTCTCCGGAAACTGTCCTTTTTACAAGGTTTCCACTCATTTTCTCTTTCTCCATGTGTCAGGTGACAACAAGGGAACTGCTATCGCTATCTGCCGTCGCATTGGCATCTTCAGCGAGGACGAGGATGTCTCCGGCAGGGCCTACACCGGACGTGAGTTTGACGATCTGCCCCTCCACGAGCAGTCCGAGGCTGTGCGCAGGGCTTGCTGCTTTGCCCGTGTGGAGCCGGCCCACAAGTCCAAGATCGTTGAGTTCCTCCAGGGTTATGATGACATTACTGCCATGGTAAGAGCCCAGCAGTGCAGGATACAAACTAAACCTGTTACCGACACAGAGGTTGTGTTGAAGTGTTGTCTGGTGGTTGGTTTGTCTAATGTATACTTCATCTCCTCCAATCGCAGACTGGTGATGGTGTGAACGATGCCCCTGCCCTGAAGAAGGCCGAGATCGGCATCGCCATGGGCTCTGGCACTGCCGTTGCCAAGTCTGCCTCTGAGATGGTCCTGGCTGACGACAACTTCTCTTCCATTGTGGCTGCTGTTGAGGAGGGCAGAGCTATCTACAACAACATGAAGCAGTTCATCCGCTACCTCATCTCCTCCAACGTCGGTGAGGTCGTCTGGTGAGTGACCTGTGTGACACACACTCTGAAGACAGCTACACATCTTCCTTTATGTCTCCGGCTTAACTTCAGCTGTCCCGTTACCCTCCCTCAGTATCTTCCTTACTGCTGCTCTGGGTCTGCCTGAAGCTCTGATCCCCGTCCAGCTGCTCTGGGTCAACTTGGTGACTGATGGTCTGCCCGCCACTGCTCTGGGCTTCAACCCACCTGATCTGGACATCATGGGCAAGCCCCCACGCTCCCCCAAGGAGCCTCTGATCTCTGGCTGGCTGTTCTTCAGATACATGGCCATTGGTGGTAAGTGGAACTGGGAGAGTTTGGATGGATTTTGATTGAAAGTAAGTACAACAGTTGCCTACACTGACACGATCCACCTACACTAACAGGATATGTTGGTGCTGCCACTGTTGCTGGCGCTGCCTGGTGGTTCCTCTACGATACCACTGGCCCCGGAGTCACCTACTATCAGCTGGTGAGTGATTTTCTTTGTTTCCTGTTGCTTTCAACTAAACACAGATGTAGATATTTACTGATCTTACTTCCTATCCGTGCAGTCACACTTCATGCAGTGCCACGAGGAGAACGAGGACTTTGAAGGCCTGGACTGTGAAATCTTTGAGGCTGCTCCTCCCATGACCATGGCCCTGTCTGTGCTGGTCACCATTGAGATGTGCAATGCTCTCAACAGGTACTTCTTTGAATGTGATCGAGGAGGATGTAGTTTTTAAAAAAAGAGGTTTCTTCATGCAACAGATATATTCTGCTCTCACCTCTCTTCTTCTTCTTCCTCTTCAAGCTTGTCTGAGAATCAGTCTCTGGTGCGCATGCCCCCATGGAGCAACTTCTGGCTGATCTCTGCCATGACCCTGTCCATGTCCCTGCACTTCATGATCATCTATGTTGACCCTCTTCCTGTGAGTCAGACATTCAGTTTGAAAATATTTTTGTTTTAGAAACTCTAGTTCATGTGGCTTTCCTCCATGGGGTTCAGCTTCATCTGACTTCCACTCTTTTCCTCTCCAGATGATCTTCAAGTTGACCCATCTGTCCACAGAGCAGTGGATTGTGGTCCTGAAACTTTCCTTCCCCGTCATTGCCATTGATGAGGTGCTGAAGTTCGTCGCCCGCAACTACGTTGAAGGTAAGGAGTCTTGCACTTTTATCCACGAGAACAAAAATAAACAGAGATCTGTCCCAGTTCCTAAAATAACAGATAATAATTTTACTTAATCATTCATGTATTACTACCATCATCTTTTCAGATTATTTATTAATATTTTAACTTATTAAAATTAACCTAGACTTTATCTAATTTCATTTTAATTCCGTCAGGTTTGATTCTGTGTTTTTAATCTGCCTGTTTTCACTTCTCTCCATTCATCATTAACTCACGTAACCCTTTTGTTTTTGTCCATTTCCAGTTTAAATTCAGCCAACCCATCACCATTAACCTGTAACTAAACCAAGGTATTCCAAGGCTCACACTGCAGTGTGTAGCTAGCGCTGTGTAGAGACTGTTTGTCTGTTTGTGTATTTGTTGTTATTTCACGTACATTGCTGCCCTAATGTAGATTTTTCAAGCTGTTATCAGACTCACTGTGACCTCCGGGGTCTCCTCACTACTCCTTCATTGAAAATCAAATTGAAAAGCATTGGGTATCATGACTTCTGTATGGGGAGACCCCTGAGTGTGTTGATCTGTGTGAGGTTTCTGTTTATTGGTTTTCGTTTTTTTCTTCGTGAGATCACCGTGAGCGGGTGAGTATCTGACCAAAGATATCTTTTTTAGTCATTATATAAACATTAAACTGATGGGTTTTTTTAACACTTTATGATATAGCTGTACGCAGATAAAAGGTCTGTCTGAGTATTAATTTTTTCCTTTGTCAACAGATTTTACTCTTAACCTCTTTTATTGTTAGCATTACGTGTAGTTTTTTCCTATAGCTGCAATAAACTCCAAAATAAGTTATTGCATGTTTATATGAAGCTTATAAATAATAACAGCGACTTTTTCCTTAAGTAAGCCCCACATTTAAAATGCTCTCCACTGTAAATAAAGGCTTAAATTGTGTTTAACTTAAACTATCTTATATTTCTGAAAGTTAAGTCATACTGCAAAACTGTTCGATTTACACTTCTCCTTGTGAAGAAAAATTGGGGATGTAGCTTTTTTATGTTTAAGCCCTCAAACTCTGGAACTACCTCAAAATATTAACTCTAACAATAATTTCAAAAAGTTCTTAAAATACACCTTTTCAATGAGACATTTAGCTAGTGTGTCCACGAAATAATAGATCGCTATACAGCCTGCGAGTGAGCTCAGCCACATCTAGTGGTCTGGTAAATATAGTGCATGTGCCTTTTGTCTTTATCAGTATCATGTTGGCCTCCTGCTTCTGTCGTTTCAAAGTTTGTTTGTTTTCATATTTCTCTGTTTATGTTCTGTAGAATTTATTTTTATTTATTGGTTACGGATAAAGCGCTTAACAAATTTAAGAAAACACAAATATTTTACAAATCTATAAAGTTTTTAAAGCAGAAATTGTTACATTTTCTTTGGGGGGGGGTTAACTGAGTTCGTGTTCCAATTTGAGCCTAAAATTGAGGGTAACATTCAAACCCTAAAGGTGATTTTCTGTTAAGCAATGTAAAAAAAATAGCTGTACTGGCAAAAAAGTAAGTAAGGTCCTAAGTAAGTAACTGGCATCTTAAAATAATAATGTGCTTTATTATTTTGTGTGAGTAAAACAGTACATTTAAAAATACACGAATAACAAGAATATTTCTTTTTTAGCATCAAAAATATCATTTTGATTAAACAGTCGTGTATAAAGGTGGATTAACCAGAACAGAAATATAAAAAAATATTTTAGTAATTGCCAAAACTGTTAATTTAGGGCAGCTGACCACCCTTACATTGGTGGTCTTATAAATTTGTTAAGCACTGTGTATATATATTTGTGTGTGTGTGTGTGCGCGCGCAGGTGTCTGTTTATATGTATGCAGTTCTGATGCATTGTTTGTATTTTGTAGTATTAATATGTTTTTATGCTTGTGTAGACCTTTGATCCTCTACATGCCATATTGAGCTATACACAAACTGGATTTTGTGAAGTGCTGTCGCTTAGCAGTGACTTTATGCTTGAGAGATGTTATCAAAGTGTCATTCTTCTTATCACATGAGAAATTTCCTTTGTTTACCAAATCACGTGTCTCTGGTCTCTGCAGCAGGTACAGAACTTAAATAGAGATGTAGAAGAAGAGGATCTTCAGGGCTGAAGAGAAAGAAGCGGAGAAGAGAGGGAGAAAGAAAGATCACAGCCAAAGAGGGGAGCCATAGAGAAGAAAAAGACTGAAAAAAAACCTTGTGAAAAAAAACAATAAAATTTGTTTAAAAATCTGCAATAAAAATAGTCTCTGTATAAGGAAGGAGATTGAATTAAAATGAGGGGAAGTATCCTGATTAACCAGATAAAGCAGTAATATTTAAGATTTTATTCTAAGAAGTAAAGTATGTATTAAAGGTGATTATTTTTTTTGTTAACCTTGGATATTCTCAGCTGTTGTGTTTTGTGTCCTCTGTCCATTTTCATATGACTGACTTTCCAGCTCATTACTTTGATTCTAGTCTTCGTTGCTCGTGTCTTGTGCAGCCTCCCTGCTTTAGCTGGGCTCTGTACAGTGTGGTGTAGAGTTGTTAAAAATGACTTCATATGGGCAGAAAAACCACTTGCCTCCAGCCGCCAGCGCTCTCTATAGGCAACATGCGGACTCAGTTGGAGGTCTCGTGACATAAAATGGGCATGTCTACTCAGTCACAACACTTTTGGTCTTATATATTGTTTACTTGATAAGCTGCAATAAAGTGATGATTAAAAACTTGTGAACTTATTGTGGAGCATGTTTTTATTGGGCGTACATTTAGATGACCTCCTCTGGACACATCACGAGTGATTACAGTGTTCAACATCCATACATATTAAACGTGAGTCAAACATTTTCATTTTATAGCTACTATTTTGGATTTTTTTCGCGACAGTGCTTCTGCTGTTTAAGTGCGGCTCAGCGACGGTCGTCAGTCTTTGGTTTGCACAGCGAATTCCAGAAACCCCCGGATCCATTAGATGAGGGTCCTGAACGGTATGTCGACGTCCTTCATCTGCTTTTCATAGTCTTCATCAAACAGCTTTGATTGCTCAGGTGTGAAATGGTTTTTCCAGTCACCCACTTCACCTGCATATGAGAAGGAAGACAATCTTGTTAAGTTTGAAAATTTCTTCTAAAGCTTCTATCAATGTTTTTTGACTGACAGGTGCATCAAAAAAATGTTTCCCAAAACAGTTATATGTAATGCCTACAGTGTCTCATTTACCACTAATACGTTTATTAAATTACAACATCTTGATCTTTGACTTTCATCAGAAAAGGTTTAATTTAATAAACAACAGTAAGTGACAGCGTTACAGTAAATTATTTTCTGTAACAGGTAATCTGTTAATTACAGTTAGATCCATAATTTCTTGGACAATATAAACACCGTGCAGAATTGTGCACAATTCCAGCTTGAAGTGTTCTGGATGTTTTTCAGCCATTTTTAAATGTAGTCATTAGATAGTTGACTGACAAGCAGTTTCCTGCAGCCATGAAATTTCAGGACTTTTCAAGCAATCCTTTTATTTAAAATTATGTAAGTTTGTCCAACTACTTTTAAGCCTGTGAAAATGGGAGGTTGTCCGTATGAGTAATATTGTAATGTAATATTTAGCGCAGTACTTTTGTAAAAACCTGGACGTCTGCATTTCAATCACATCTTGACTGTTTGATTTAAGATCCACTGTGATGTGCACAGAGGTTAGACTGTATCCTTGTTAGTAGATGTAATTATATTGTCCTGATTAAATATTTAATGAATGGTTTATTAAGCTCGCCATTTACTTGTTGCAGAAGCCCAGGCTAACAGCTTCAAATTGCTTAAATCGACTCCAGTTAATATCTGCCAACAGACTTATTCATTTGAGTGTTAAGTTGTTGTAGTCTATAGATAAAACCGAAGCGAGAGTTCAAAATCCAGGGACCTCTAGGGGGTGCCCCTGCACTGAAGTGCAGGTAGCAGAGCAGTGATTGCTGCCTTTGAGGAGCTCAGATTGTTCACAAGTTGATTTAACCATGTGACAATATACATGAAGATATTTGTGTGTCTGAGACAAATATAGATGTTCATCATGACATTTTTACTGCCCAAGGCACTCTCTGGCAACTGAGATTAACTTTCCTGCATATCTTTAATTATACTGATTGTTACTGTAATAGTGCACCTTTTCTCATGAAAGGGGAGATGGACTGATCAAACACCGGAGATGGAACGCAGGAGTAGTTGGCCATCGGGTTCTCCTTCATGTTCTTAAAGGAGGTGAGCTCCACGATTTGGCTGATGACCTCATCAGAGACCGACAAGTCCAGGTACCTCATGATGCGCTCCACTTCACGCCGAGGATTCTGGGAAAATAAATGTGACAGAGAATGTTCGGAGATTGTTAATTTTTTTAATTCATTACAGATGTTCAAACAGATAAAATAAGACATGATGTCATCACAGGAAAAAGTAAAATCATAAGAAGTGATAAACAAAACACTGCAAACAGGTGAGGAGAGATTACATAACGGAAATCAATGTTAAATGGGAGTTCTTCCTCGTCACTGTGGATCTGCTCACAGCAGATCATTGCCCTGTTGGGTTTCTCTCTCTAACACTTCAGGGTATTTAGCTTAGAATATAAAGTACGCTGATATTTATGAATTGACTGGTCATGTGAAAAAGGACGTTTATCACAGGATTCTGTGCAGTCCTGTGAAAAACTAAGTACACCCTTACTGCTTCAGTTGGTAGCAGCCAGCTAATCAAACTCACTTGATTAACTGATCTTCAGGAAGTGTGAGCACCTCTATAAAAGGTTTGCAAATACAGGATATCAGCAGAAAACACCGCCTATCAACTGATAAGTACTCTACAGTTAAATGAGAGGCCATCTGTCCAACAGCTAAAGTTTCACTGAAATTAGATCATGCAAAAAGACAATGATCACAAGCACAGCAGCAAATTTACAACAAAAGTGCTGGGAAAGGAAAGAATAAAGGTTTGCTTTAAAGAAGGTTGCGCAACACTTTCACTCTCTTGCTCTTGACGAAGGCGGTCGCACTTTTCTCCTCCTCCTCCTCTCCCTTATCTTCCCTGCTTAGCCTCTTGTGTCCTTGTCTAGTCTCGTGTTTTTTGTATTACTTTTCCCTGGAACACTCTCTCACAGTCTGTTCTCTAAAACCTAAAAGAGGAATTATGGATTTGATCAACTGGTCCCTGAATGCAATTGACACCCTTTTCTCAACGAGAAGTCTGGGCTCGGGTGAGCCTGAGTGCTGAAGATATCTACCTATTCGGAACCATGATAACAGGGTTCTTGCTGATCGGAGCTGGCTTGGCCCTGGCTTGGCCCTGGCTTGGCCCTGGCTTATCGAAGAATTAAGAAAGCGGAACTTGCTGTTCAAACCCCCACAAGGCTGCCCGCTGGGATTGAAACGATGGGACGAGGCGTGAGTTTCTCAAAATGGGCTCATTGAGTGCAGCACGGATAAGATCTTGGAGAAGCTTACGGCTGCCGTGGATACTCAGAACAAGACCTCTGAGTGCAAACTGGATTACATCTGGAGGGGCTCGCTCGGAATAACACCTCTGAGCGCAAATTGGATCACATCTTGGAGAAGCTCACCGCGGTCGTGAGTTCTCAGAATCGGCTCTTTGAGCACAAGAATGACAACATCACGGAGCGTAAGTTTGATAACATCATGGAGAAGCTCACGGCTCTCCAATGAGAGATTGAGAGACCAGTGTTGGACTGTTAGAACAGCTTTGAAATTCATACGAGTTGTTCGCACTAAAGTAAAAAACACCAAAATCTGTATTCACTTCATGCGGAGACCCCTTCAGCGCCAGCTGCGGGCTCAAGGCTGGAGCTGAACAACAACACCCTGATAACGACTGTGTTTAGACTGTTCTTCCCATTCTATGCAAGGCCACCTGGGTTGGCTGGAAGACTGTTTACTTAGCCTGGCAGGGCGAAGGACACTGTCTCAGCTGAACTCTGGACATACACACACACACACACACACAGACATATATACACATGCAGATGTACACTCATCTCCCCTCCACCTCCAAACGCCTTCGACGCTTATTCCCTTCCGATGCTGACAGTGGATCAAGGAGACCAGCGCTTATGCTGCAGGCCCGGATGTACTGTCCACATTGACTGTCTCTCACCCTTTACCCATCCCTGTTGCTTGTCATGTGTTTCTTTGGCGTATTAAGAGTTTCTTCATGTGCTATGTGCAGAGGTGGTTTTTTTTCTGTCCTCAAACTGATCTCCCTATTGGAGCTCAGTCTGGGGGGAGTTATTTTTTCTCCTTATCTTTCCTCATGTTGTGCTTTTTCCATGTTATACCCCTCTGACCTGTCTTCCCCATGTGATGTTGGTGTAATGTATGTATGGTCGGATGGGTAAGACGGCGCTGGCACGGCTGGCAGCCTTAACCCAATTTCCCTCAGGATGAATAAAGTATGATCAATCAATCAATCAATCAATTAATCAACATGCTTCGGTAATAATCCGCGTTCTCCTCACCTCTTTCATGTCCTCGTAGAAGAGGTACAGAATATTCCTCTTTTCTCGCTCCAGCCAGTAACCTTTCACATGATCATACCAGGAGCCCCATGACACTGTAGAAGCAGAGCAAAGGCCATTCATTCAAGCAGCTTTGATGAAAACATTTCTTCTACTCCAGTCCAGGTTTATGCTGACTGTGACTGCTGAGTGTGGAAAAATAATTTTTCCACTGATGACAAAGTGAACCACACAGGGAAACTGGAGACACCCTGTTTATATTTATGGCTATCATAAAGCCTCATTAACTGCTTAACATCAACATTTATGACAGTAGGTAATTTAGTAAGTGTTGGCTGATAAGAGACTGATAAACTTGGCCACCTTTAATGACTTTACAGCTGTGTAACTGCAGAGCTGATGAATTATTGCAAAGTGATGACTTCATGATTACATAATTCATCATTTCTTTATTTTATGCTGGGAAAATTTGAAATACGTACAGTGACTTATTGACAGATGTATCATTCTAACTGGCCTCAACATCAATATTTGGTATGACCACCTTTATTCTTCAATATGGGCAGCTTAATTTCTCTCAGTAGTTTTCAGAAATAGTTCTCTGGGCTTTTTCAAGGACATTTAAAGATGTTGGCTTCCTTTTGTTTGGTTCTCCTTTTGTTTGGTTCTAATCCAAAATGCTGTAGCAAGAGTACTGACAGGGACTAGAAAGAGAGAGCATATTTCTCCTGTATTGACTTCCCTTCATTGGCTTCCTGTTAAATCCAGAATTGAATTCAAAATCCTGCTCCTCACATACAAGGTCTTAAATAATCAGGCCCCATCTTATCTTAATGACCTTGTAGTACCATATCACCCTATTAGAGCACTTCGCTCTCGCACTGCAGGCCTACTTGCTGTTCCTAGAGTATTTAAAAGTAAAATGGGAGGGAGAGCCTTCAGTTTTCAGGCCCCTCTTCTGTGGAACCAGCTTCCAGTTTAGATTCGGGAGACAGACACTACCTCTACTTTCAAGATTAGGCCTAAAACTTTCCTTTTTGCTAAAGCATATAGTTAGGGCTGGACCAGGTGACCCTCAATCCTCCCTTAGTTATGCTGCAATAGACGTAGGCTGCCGGGGATTCCCATGATGCATTGAGTTTTTCCTTTCCAGTCACCTTTCTCACTCACTATGTGCTAATAGACCTCTCTGCATCAAATCATATCTGTTATTAATCTCTGTCTCTCTTCCACAGCATGTCTTTCATCCTGTTTTCCTTCTCTCACTCCAACCGGTCGCAGCAGATGGCCCCGCCCCTCCCTGAGCCTGGTTCTGCCGGAGGTTTCTTCCTGTTAAAAGGGAGTTTTTCCTTCCCACTGTCGCCAAAGTGCTTGCTCATAGGGGGTCATATGATTGTTGGGTTTTTCTCTGTATTTATTATTGTGCGATCTACAGTACAATATAAAGCGCCTTGAGGCGACTTTGTTGTGATTTGGCGCTATATAAATAAAATTGAATTGAATTGAATTGAATTGAATTGAATTGAATTGAATTGAATTCTCTGTCAAAATAATCCCACACTGCTCCAGTAATGTCAAGGGGAGGGCAATCCATGACTTATAGTTTCCCATTGTGTGTTTTTTTCTATCCTGGTATGCTTTTACTGCGTTGGCAGTGTTTTTGAGATCATTGTCATGCTGAAAAATGAAACTGTTGGCATGGTCTGTCTACCATTTCTTCTTTTGTCCTCCAATTCTTTAAAACATTTTATGCCAAGATTTCGGCTAATAGCTCTTTGGGAATCATCACAGATTCAGCTAAAGAAATGGGAACAAATTAGTGTGTTTTTGTGACAGAGTGCTAGTAACAAAGTCTCTAAAGACACAATTTACAGCTAGTTCTTTGTGGAGCTGTCTGTTTTGAGTAGATGCAATACTGGTTCATCCCTTGAATTGGGTGTCTTTTTGTGCTTGAATGATTTATAAATCAGTGTTAAGTGATTTAAAAAAAATAAAGTATTCTTTTAAAAATACTGAGATACAGTGACTGAAAATGAGTGAAAAAGCAGCCAGTGGAAAACTATGAAAGACCTTCAGAAAACCTGAAGAACTATTGCTCAAGATCACTTAAACTTAAAGGGCTGCTTGAAAGCAAAGCATAAAGAAAAAAGGGTTGGGTCAAAAGTTGTTAGCTGTGTATTTACACATCAGTACACATTAGCATGAACGGTACATGTTTGCAGTTCCTGGCAAACTGACAAGCCTCTGATTCTTATGAACAAGTTTCATGTTTGTGCCTTGAGCAGTCGTGCGCAACCAGTGAGCCAAGGTGGAATATGGGTTTATGCACGTAATGTTTGGACTTAGCTGATCAACCTGCACACCCACTCCATGCCCTGGAGGTTGTCAAAAGTAGCAAATCAGTCAAAGACTGATTGAACCAAAGTGCAGTCTGAGCTTCTCAGGAGGTCCTTTATATCAGCTCCAGCAAGCCCATTGCACAGTACTAATAATATGAGTTTTCCCAAATGTTTGCATATTTGCATGTTAGTTATTGGGTGTTTTATTTACTTTATTAGGAATTAATATTGTTTATGTCCGTGATTAAGCTGCCATGGCAATGTAATTTCCTGCAATCTGATAAACTGACGGACCATTAAATTTGTTAAATAAATCAAGCCCAGCGAAGCCTATTATGTACATTTCCACCATATTGTGTTTTATGAAAAGGCCACCGTTTTGTTCCCTAATCTTCACCAAACTGGCACAGATGCTTTAATATGTTCCAGTCGAGTCAGCAGCAAAGCAGCCAAAGTGGTCAATGTTCCCTCTAAGCTGCGCACGTGCGCAATTGCGCACTGCTGGCACGGTCTCTGCGCACAGAAAATCTGCGTTGCGCACAAAAAAAATCTAACCTGAATTGAAATTAAAATTAAAACTTTAACAATTCTGTTTTGCAGTGTTAGTCAGTAAGTGACTGGCTGCTCCTGTATGGGATTAGAACTATGCCACCTTATGTCATGATCCTGAGTCCATGACTCAGCGGTTTTGGGTTTGGTTTATTTATTGTTATTATTTGTGGGCTTTTTGGGATGGTTTGTGTTTTGGGATTGTGATACTGGGTTTCTGGGTTTGTGCTCCCTCTGTTGGTCCCTGGTGTGAGTGTTCCCCCTGTCTCGTCAGGTTAACCAGGTCCAGCTGTGTCTCCCACCTGTGTGTGATTTCCCAGTGTCCCTCTGTGTATTTATTGTGTGTGTTTGCCTTTGTTCCTTGTTGCGTCGTCTGTGTTCATCCTCTGTGTCACCCTGCATGCTCTCCCTGCTGCTCTCCCTGCTGTCCTCCCTCCATGTTCAGGTTTGCTGCTCTTTGGTTTAGTTCTTCCCAGTTTAGTTCACCCGTGGTTCAGTTTTGCCATCTCCACTTTATGTTTGGTATTCTTAATAAATCACCCTCACATCTGAATAAGTACTGCATTTGAGTCCTCCTTTCCTCACCTCACACGGCCGCTGCCCCGAGCCGTGACACCTTATCCTATAGTCCAGCCAATAATGCGATTCACATTCGTATATACGCAGCCAATCAACGTCGTTGACAGGCTATGACAGCGTCCTTACTTGCCGACACCGGTTCTTAGCTAGCAAAGCGGCGTGGCTGATGTACAGTGAAGCCACGTTAATGACAATGTGTACAACCATTGGAGATGTGAGCAGGACAGACGGAACAACTGACGGAAAAAGTGTGGACTTTATACCAGTTTTTAAATTGTGTTGATAGGCCACAAAACCAGAGTTATAATAAAAATATTTGCAATGTTTGGTTTTCTTCCTGAATACTATCGTTGTTTATATTTACTGCGGGAAGAAACGGTAAAAACGGCGTTTTATAAGGAAAACGCTCGACAGCACTCTCCGCCTGTGAGCAAAACCAAAACCAAAAAACCCCCCACCCTTTCCTATTGGTCGAAAAAAGTACCGTGTCGACCAATCAAAAAATGATATGGCAACGTGGCATCTAGTTGTTAAGAAACGGGGGGAAGTTTTAGGAGTGACGGCGGTGTTCTGAGATGTGAGAGATTTGAGACGTTTAGCACAAATCTTGTGTAGTTAGTGTGTAGTGTAGTCAATAGTTTTGTTGGTGTGTCAGAACAATGAGGCGACTGCTGAATGTTACAGGTGTTACAGGAGTGATACAGCTCCTGTTGTCAGGCCTGCAGGTATCAGGCTGTTGTTCTCCTTTATCTCATAGTGGACAAATTATTTTTTGGAGTGGCACAAATAATTTGTGTGGCATCAGATTTGATGCAGAACAGCTGATTGTTCTGTAAATAGTTTGAAATGTTTATTTAAAAAATGCCTTGGCTGCATTAAAAAAAATAAATAGCTGCAAAAAACTTTGTTGTTTGCCAAACTGAGTTACTTTTTTGAAGTAGTAACTATATAATTAATTGTCCAACATTGGTCATTATATACTGTATTTTCCAGACAGAGAGTTACAGACTCTCTCCCAGACCACAGACTCATACTCATAATACAAGTCAGAGCTTTATGGAAAAAAAAAAAAGAAAGAAAGAAAGTTTTCAAAATTGGAGTTAAAGTTATTTTTACTTCCAATAGTGTTAACATACTACACAGGTCATGAACAAGATTTTTTTAAATTTTCATTGTAAGTGGGCTAAAGCAGTTAATTAAAAGTAGTCTAACATAAATGTAAATGCTGTAGTTTGATTATTTTAATAAACCATGTAACTTGAATGGATTAGATGCTGGCGTGACCACAGTGCACACGTCTGATGTCGCTCACAGTGGTCCAAGGGACCGCTCAGGGAGTTCGCTCAGACACATGAAAAATTAGAGGGAACATTGGTTATATGTCACCAAGACTTTGACTTGTACCAGAACCAAACACTCAAAGCTGAGAGGAGACAGGTAATAATTCACTTTGCAATACCCAACCCAGTGACTTCATTTATAGGTAGTTAACATGCATCCAATTGTTAATATAAAGACATTTCAAAAAGTTATTATTTAATGGCCCTACAGCAACCATTAAAGTCTTTCTCTAAGGTTAGAAATCTATTTTTCTTTACCCTGGAATGAATGCATTGAGATTTACTAAAGTTGTATGATTGGTTCATACTTACTTACAAAGCAAACTATGTGCCTAACAAGGCAAATATGGTGGGAAAAAACACAAAAGAAATAAAGAAATCTGCAGAAAGCTAACAAAAATGCATTTACTGCAGTAAAGAAGCAGCTTTTTATGGCTGTTCCATTTATTTTTTTTAAAAAAAGGTTAAATTTTTGATCCAGATCCTCACAAGATATACGCGCTGCAGCCACTCAGGGTGCAACTAATCTTATCATGACCACTCAAGCGTAAAAGGCGGTTACCCCAAGTTGCCATAGTTTCCATCCACCATCACATATTTTGTTCACAAAAGCCTCCGGGCAACCAAAGATGCTGCTTTAGTGGGTAAACATATAGGGCTATTGATGGCTTAGAACGGGTATGAGGACAAAGGGGAAAATATACTTACGCTCTCCTTGCATAAACTTGTGGATGTAGCCATCAAAAGGCCCTGGCTCAGGCTGGGTCTGATTCATAAGATCAAAGTAGTAGTAGCTCACCAGGTTGTCTTTGGCATTGCGTGCCACGTAGATAGCCTTCCCACATGATCAAGAGGAACACAAAAAGATATTCACAGTACAGAGGACATGTTATTTGATGAGACTGTGTTTAGCACAGCATTGGTAACCTCCCACCTCATTTATGTGCATTGTATCATGAACTTTTTACCCTCAAGCTGCATGAGTTTGCTGTCTAGTAAGAAGCAATAAAATGCAGAATTTCTATTCTCACTGAAGTCTGATAGAAAAGGAGTCTCACCTTGCATTTGTTTTCCCAGAATCCAGGAGGCACTAGCTGAAAAGGAAGATGTGTCTTGATAACTCTCGGGGGATCCATTTTTTCCAGAAGATCAAGACCTGAGACATAAATCCAGGGAATTGGACACAGGAAAAACTTAACATATGTATTTAATGATTTCTCATATAGTCCAACCAATGGAAACTGCTTATTACCATTGTTGAATTTACTTTTTTACCCAACATGGTTAAAATAACATTAATTAGGACACAAAGTTGGGGCAGGCATTTAACGTTAGACAGTAGTAGCACTGATTGTTGTGCCACATCCCTGCAGCAAAACACTACAGCTACTTTTTATAGATCTGTCTGTGACTGATTGTTATAAACCTGCCTGTTAGGTCACCGTGACATGCTTGACAGTTGGCTTCATTGTAAAACTTCAACTGGCTGGTATTAAAGTTTAGTCAAACACAAATATTGCTAATCTGTGTTTGAAAAGCACAGCTGCGTTCACTGAAATGACCCAACTACAGTAACTTTTGTTGATCCCCTGCAGAAAGTCCAGTTTTTTGTCTTTTCTTTTGAGGGATATGCTTATGGGTTAAGAACTCACTGACTCTGATTAGGGTGGGAAAAAACACGAGCCGTTACAGAAACATTCCTCCTTGACTTGCATTTGTGAGTTGTGACATGCTACAACTACATGTTAAACCTGCTGAGTCACAGTAGAGCATAAAACCAGAGAAAAAACACACACCTGAAGGGATGGGAGGTGGGGAGAAGATCTCTAGGAATGGACTGCGGACAGGTGTGGGGGCTCTTTTGCAGGCCTCAGCATCTCCATTGTGAAGGAGCAGGTCAACAATTTCCTGGGTCCACGTAGTCCCTACCAGACAGAGACACCAAGCGGTGTAGTGCTAAATCTCACAAAACTGAGTAAAACACATTAACAACAGTCCAACAAACATGTCTTTTTTGACACCACCTACTTAGTGGTGCCACATTGCAGCAGATTCCACAGTCTAAGAAATTAGACTTTTGAAGGGCAGGAAAAGTAGTCCGTCTTTGTTGTTTGTTTGCTTAAATTATAACTCTCACGCTTCATGAAGGCATAATTATAGGATTAGTCTAGAGTTACTGGTGTTTTCCTTTATTGCCTGCTTGTTTAAGCAGTTACACACACACAATGTTTTGGTAAAACCACTTAACACTCAAGTAATAGAAGAAGAAAAAAAAGCAGCAATGCCACAATAGAAAAATATTTCCTCACAAGTTAAAGTCTTGCATTAAAGAGAAAAGGGAAACTGCTTTGTTTTATACATTTTCTATGCTGTTTGGCAGTGCAGTCCTGCATATGATATATTTTCTTGTAACATCTGAATTTGCAACAGATAAGGAAAAAGCACAGTATTTCTCTCCATACCCATGAGTGGAAGTGTACAGTGTTAGAAATGTAAGCATGCAACTGTTTCTGAGTACCTGCTTTGGGGTAGGTGGCAATGAGGAGGTCCGATGGATCGGGACGAAAAGCCCAGATGTTGTCCCAGTTGTTGGCGATGTGGTTCATCAGAGGCACTCCTCTGACTGGGATGAGAGGGAAACGTGTGATGGAGGAGCTGGCCTTCTGAATGGCCTCGCTATAGGTCATGTCTTTCTCCTCTGACATTTTTTACACTGCCAAAAGCTGCCTCAAGGAAATCAAGAACCAAGAGCTAAAATCTGCCTTTTTTAAATTTAAGAAAAAAAAAAAAACTTCAACAAACTCCCGAGGTCCTGCCTTCAGCTGTCTGTGTCAAACACTCACTGCTGATTTGCTGGTGAGCCACATAAATCCCAGCTTCTAATGGTCCTGTTCTTCCTGATTGTCAGTCCCACGGTCAGCGTGTTTACTTCCTTGTTAAACTGTCATTATCTCCTCCTTGCATGATCCCGGCCAAGAGCAGCGCTGCTTTGTTTCCTCTTGATTTCTCGTGGTCTGCAGCGCAAGTCGTCTCCAAGATCCGAATGCAGGAGCGGGAGTCTCTCAGCGGGCTCTCAGAAACAATGAACTCCCAGCTGAAGTCTGAGTGCCTCAGTCACTTTAAAACGTGTTTCTTTTTTCCCCCCTCTTTCTATCTTTGTAAGCTGGCTCCCTGAGTGCTTGTACCCAGGTTCTTATCAGTCTGCAATCACTGGAACTTGCACCAGCAGACCTACACTAAAGTGCCCTTATGTAACATTCCTAGTTACGTATGAATTCCACTTTTCCTCACAATACTGTCTTAACTGCTTCCTCTGTAATCTGAGGAAGGAAAAAGGGAGGGTCTCGAAAAATCCTGCAGCCCACAGAGAGGTGGACTTACATGTGGAGAGTACAAATGAGATGGATTTAAACATTTAACTTCACAGTTAAATGTGTAACTCTGTGTAAAACACCATGACCACTTGCATTTCTTGGTCTTTTAACATAGTTGTGTTGATTGATTTGCACTTTTTAATCACAATTTTAAAAAACAACCACTTTTTAATCACGATCAGAAAATTTGTGGCCAATCTTTACAAAAGCAAATTTGGACTTTGACCCTTCAAAGTAAACAAAATGCTGACCTAATTCCAGTAAAAGAGTGCATGGCAGAGATCTCATTTCATTTTTTATTTTCTTGCAAAGAAGAAAAATGTTCTCGTCTAGACACGCTGCTGGAGATTTATATGGACTTACATTCATGTTATCTATTCAGCCAGATGAAAGTGTTTAGACTTTACATTCCAGGATTTCCAGAGTTAATATCCTGCCAGCGAAAGAAACAATATTTTCACTGTAAATAAGTTGAACTGTCTCGATGGGGTTCAAGAATGTTTTTATAATAACTATCTGAGAAAGTTGAGAAATTTGTAACTTTGAAACACCCTGAACTGCACAGCTTCCTAACAATTTCTGTCCATCCTATTTATATTAGAAGTTCTAGTGTCTGTCTATACATGGAGGAAACATCAGATAAGTTACAGTTCCTGTATACCGTGCATCAGTACTATTGCACAAACTTACAGTACTTTGCAAAAGTCTTGAGTTAGTCTTCATTTTCACTTATATTTTTAGGAAAATTGAAAATGGGTGCAGCAGTTAGTTATTTAAAAACTGTGCAAAAATTCATTACAACGAAATACATAAGACAAAAACAGAGTCTGAAAGCTAATATTGGGTGTGACCGCCTTTATTTCTCAACAAAGCCTGAACTCTCTCAGGCAGCTTTTTGTGATTTCTTATAGTCTTCAGGAATAGTTCTCCAGGCTTCTTGAAGAACATTCAAAGCTCTTCTTTGGATGTTGGCTGACTTCTGTTCTGTCAAGATAATCCCACACTGCCTCAATAATGTCGAGGTCTGGGTTCTGGAGGAATAAGGAATCATTTTGTTTTATCCCTGTCAAACTGTCATCATTGGCATTTTTCATAAATTCAGCAAAGAAATGTGTTTTTTAATGGAAAATTGATGGAACACTTATATCTTCATTAATAGTACCCTTCCTGACTTGAATACAACTAGTTTTTCTGCTTTACCACAACCAGTTATGCTTGAGGTGGATTTGAATCCTCCTCTGGACACAGTACAACGATCCGTGCCTGCCTCCAGTGTGCACATAAATTTGTCTTTGGGCAGAAACATAGTGATAAGAGCAGAAATACCCAATAGCAGTGTAGTAGTATTAGTAGTATAAAATTCATTTATAATTATTCATTATTTAAAGTTTTGATGCGAGGATTCATTGAAAAAACAGGAAATAACCCTGTTTACGATTAAGAAATGTTATGTGCTCATTCTTGTTTTCACAGTGTGCAATTTCATATCATATAATTTCACATTACTATCAAAATGCTCATTTTCACATCAGATTTTCAGTTTCCTGATCTTTCAATCTGCACAATATAACAAAATTATATTACTTAACAAACTGTTATAAGTGGTGGCCAGTAATTTTCATCAGTAGTACCAATCATGACAGAAGGATATCGTTTCCATGTCTTAAAGAAGAAGCCAATGCTGAAGTGCATTAACCCTGGATTCTGTGTAATGACCAGCAGGGGGCGTCTGCTCTGGTTCAAACAGGGGTGTCAAACATGTTGTTGCAGCGCAGCAGGCGTGTTTGAGGTGTGGACCCAAAAGCAGACATGGGAGAAAAAAACTTAATCTTAACAGAATGCGAGCTGTTTATTGAGGCTGATATTCAAAGCAAAAAGAAGACAAGGTGAGTTGGGGAAAAACAAAACTAAAACTGGGCTAAACTAAAACTAAATATGAAAACTATGACATAGAACGTGTCATGAAAAATAAAAGCGAGACTTGCAGTGACATCACATGAGATAAGCAGACAACCCAACTAAACAGAAGGAAAATGAGAACTTAAATGCACAGAAGGATAATGAGGAAAGTGGCAACACCTGGGGAAACACAGCTGACACAAATTACATGATGCCACATGGGAAGCAAAACTAAACACACTGAACATGGAAACAAGACTTTCAAAATAAAACAGGAAATATGGACAGATATGAACTGGGACACGCAAACTTGAAACAAGAGACAGAGAGGGGGGGCAAGAGAGAAAGAGCGACACAGAGGAGAGAGACACATGGGGAACCTACACAGACAAGGAGATAACACATGACAAACAGAAAAAGACACATAAACAAGGAGACATGGACGATAACATGAACTAGACTAAACCTAAACTAAGACAAACTAATAATTACCTCAGAACTTGACATTATCTCATAAGTAATCAAAAAATACCAAATAACTCAAAATGCTGGATCACAGACCCAGCCCCCTGACAATGTTGTTGTTATAGCTCTGTTTCTTTTTTAGTTGGGAGGGTGAATGTCCCCCTTTCATTTATAACTGTCTGATCAGTTAAATTCTAAGTCCTTTTACCAGGTAAGGTAAGCAGGTTTTGTCCTTTGACTGCTCAGTAACCCACATTCTGCATAAATTATTAACAGCAGCAAGTCTTAATAAGCTGACTCACATCTGACAGATGCAGCTCACTAAATTTGGTTGTGTTTCTGGCTTCTGGAGACAGTGGATGCTCTAGTCATGAAAAATAAAGAGAACTTGTTTCTAGTTTTAAGAATTTCTTCAGTCAATCATACTAAATATTTTTACTTAACATGAAAAACAGAGCCAAGCACAAACAGGTTTTATACGAAGGCTTTAGAGCTGGCATGGACTCTGTACTGAGACCGTGGAGCATGCTTTTAGCACCTTATCTGAAACATTTATTCCTGTTCAGCCTGGAAAGCATGTTGGGCTGTGTTTACTGATATTTCTATTCCATTTCTAAGGGATATCCTTTTATGATTTTCAGCTTCAGAAAATTATTTCATAAAAAATATCCCTACATATACACATAAAGCCTGTAACATACATGCTTTAAGCATTCCAACATGCAGTTCTGCAGATAAAGGACAAAATGTTTTTCACCGTCTTAGATCCAGATGTAGGCTGAGTAAGTAAAACAACAGCTGTGTTAAATCTGTGCAACTCCCCACATTCACATCTGGGGAATCGCTCGTGTTTGCTTCTCTTGGCTGCCTGCTGCGCAGCTCCATCAGAGCAGGTATGTATTTCTGGAAAGGAAACAGCAGTCAAATGAGATTTCATTAATAAATCAAAAGCCTGAAACCATTAAAGATTAAAACAGAGGGTAATAGTGAATAAACTTGAGATTGGGGCTGTGCTTTTTAGAGGCTCTGCATTTCAGATCTGCACAGTAGCTGAAGTGTGCTGTGGTGCAGGTGAGCACGCCACTGACCTTGTGCTCTGCTAATCCTGCATACGGTCGACCCCACTGACAGGCAATAATAAGTCAAGGCTAAGTGATTGCTCATTTTCTGCTGAGATTTGCATGGTAGTTTTCAGTTGACCTGCCTAAAATCGAACTAAAAGAAGTTATTTTAATTTTATATCTTTCCATAAAAGCTTCATTCCATTGTATTCCACGTGGATTTCCAAAATTGCTGGCAGATGGAGGCCATTTTGACGGAAAAAGGACTCCCTGCATAAATGAAAAGTAGCAAAATACATGGTGGTTCACAAGGAGATGCATTATTAACAAAAAGTTCTTTGTGTTCTTGATGTCTCAGAGAAAAATTACAGCACAGCAAGAGATGACTGAACAAAGAAGGAGTCAGAGCAGAGTCGGGTTTTCAAAATATTACTATTCAATAAGTAGTAGAAGACAGCAGTACAGATGTGTCATTTTGTTCTACTCTATTTTGCAGTGAGAAAAGTCCAACGTGGAGTTAAACGTTTACATTTTATGCACTTTGGCATAGTTTTTAATGATCTGAGCTTATCTGAGCGAGGCTAATGCGAGCTGATTGTTTTTTATCTTGTGCACACAAATATTTCCTTGAACAACTTATTATCTTGTGTGTGGTAATTATTTATCATGTGCACACAAGATAATGTATTACACATGACATCACCAGGGTTGGTCTCATGGTAATTGTGGGCTTTTAATGATTTCTTTGAACTGATTGTACAGCATGCATCTTAAATGATTTTAAAAAACTAGAATTGAGTGCACATGTTTGAATTTATTTGGGATTTTCTTTAATCCAAGGGTCAGAATTGTACATACAGGCTCAAATATATACATACACATCCACTAATATTTGGTTAATGTCCTTTATCAAGTTACACCTTAACCAGACACTGTTTGTAGCTATCAGCTGGCATCTGGTATAATTCAGACTGAATGTCTGACCGTTCTTCTTGGCAGAATTAATAGTTTATTGAAATCAGTGGCCCTGCTGGCAAGTTTGTGCAATGCACCAGTATCACTGGCAGCAAAACAGCCCAAGAGCATGATGCTACTACCACATAAATACAAAAATGGTCACTGCTGTAGACTAATCCATTAAGGGATAGTTTATTGGTAGCTCTGTGTTTATGGGTCTTATATATAAGAAGAAGTGGCCTGCTGACAAAACAGCTATCTTTGTGTAATCATGCAGTGAAAAAAGTGCATAAGCATGCAAATGTCTTTAAGTTGATGATGAGGGACCACTGAGTTTTCTCATATAAAACACAGGAAGATGTGAACTCTGAAGCAGTTCTTGCTTATATCCATCCAGTGCAGATTTTACACTGCAAGAGATCCACACATTAACCTAACATAAAGAGGGGGGGAAAAAACTTATGTGTGACCCATGAGGTTGTCCTGTTGGTTCTCTTCTGTTCGGGTTGTGCCATTTTATTTCTTTGACTGAAATTGGTGGGTGGAGCTGACCTGGCTCACATTTCACTACACCTGTGCAGGCTCTGCTTGGCTCAGAGGGACAAGAGCAGCTATCAGATCCTCTAACACTGTCTTTAACAGTGGCTGGCAGAGCTTTTATGATCTGCTTTTGTTCCATATGCACACACTCATACATTTACCATCCACTCAGACATACTGACAGTCACATAGTTTCTTTATTTATATAATTTCTTTATTTAGTTGAAATACATTGTGAAGACTATGTGTGGTCTCCCCTCATATTTTTTGCAGGATTAAAATTAAAATAATCTCCAGTTGCAATAATAAAGTGGTACAGAAATTAATCCCCCAAAATTGATTGTGTTCATCTGGATGTAGCGTTTTTAGCGGGAGAAACATTTAGTCAGTCAACAAGGCTGGCGTTCTTAGACTGTGACATTTCCATCAGTAATGGGGGACATTTGAAAGTTGATATGTACAGTAAACCTACGCATACGGATCAGTTTTTAAGGTTTGACTCTCATCATCCACTGGAGCACAAACTGGGTGTCATCAGGATGCTACAACACAGAGCGAACACAGATGCCCAAAGACACAGCGGCCAGGGAAGCAAAAGAACATCATATCAAGAAGGCCCTGAGTAAATGTACTTATCCCATGTGGTTATCTTAGTTTCAGTATTAGTTTTAGTTTCTTTGATGGGAGGTATTTGAGAGAGGTGAGATTATAGAACTCCAAAACAGCTATTATAATATAAAAACTTTACTCAGATAAACATACGCCCCAATGTGTCTTCATGCTGCATGTGTCAATCATTACACCGTTACACGTGTATTCTGTGTTGGTTAAATTATTAAAAACAGTTATTAACAAATATTCTAAGTCTAGTTTTTAATAATATCTCAATCAAAAAATATTCTTCTTTCAGATTTAGTTATAGTTTTCAGTTTGATTTTAGTTAACTATGTTAACCTTGCTTGTTTACTGATTGTTGTGAATTCATTAACCTGAAATGACCGCGTTTTCTCTTCTACGTGCTTTACGGTAATTCTCTCGTAGAAACGGAAGTCTCAATGAGAACTTCCTTAGTTACAAGACGCTTGCACCCCGATTATGTGTCGATTTTTAGCTTGTACCCTTCTTGCTACGTTTTCTAACGTGTTTAACTCATAAAGACAAATTTTATTTTATCTTTAATTTAATTTTACTGTGACGCGAGACACCGGAGAAACTCTTCGGGTAAAGTGCGCATATTCCCGCTCCTTTTTCATGGCTCTTTAGAGGAAATGTCTTCCATCCAGTGGTGTTTTTTACCCCTTATATTGACGGTCATATGTGGACGTCTGGCACACGGAGCTACAGACCCAGTGGGGACTTCCTCCATCAGTGCCACCCCCGCTAATGGGGAGCCGTTCAGCTCTGCCACCCCTGCTCCGAGCGGTACGGAGGCCGTGAACTCCACTGGTGTCAACACCACGGAGGTCCCTACCCTTGCCACCGTGAGCTCCACGGTAAACACGACACTGTCCGCGACCGAAGCGCCCACTGCGGCCACCGAGAGTCCAACTGCAACCACCGTCCAGCCCACGTTGTCTCCACAGGGTAAATTACACCTCCAGCTACATCGTTTGTAGGGCTGATTAAGTCTTTTTGTTGCTTCGATCAGGCTTCCCGCTAGTTACTCAAGCTAGACTTTGTGGATCTGACGGTGACACCACACCTAACATAAGTACTCCCAAGCATGTCCAACCTTTTTCCTGATGTTTTCCAGCGTGTCTCTGTGATTTAACTCCTGGTTTCTGTGACATCGGCTGCTGCTGTGACACAGCTGACTGTGGGCTCGCTAACTTGAGCGCTGTCTTCACTGGATGTCCGCAGAGAGCCGTGTGAGTGTTGGTCGTTAGCTCTATAACACGTGTGGTACACAGCTTCAACATTTAAAAGACCATTTTTTACTTTACAGATCAGGTGTTTGCGTTGAGAAATGGCTGATGTTCAGAGCCAATGTGGATTCGTCTCTTATCACAGTGACTGACTCTCTGTTTTGTGTCCAGCCTTCAGGTAAATGGCATCACTTTTTTTTTTTAATCACACGTAAGGTCAACATATATCATTATCGTTTTCCAACCTCCAAACAGATAACACGTCCCAGTTTTTCCCAGCCCAACCTCAGCATCCAGTGTTAGGGGACTCGTACCACTTCTCTCCACAGAAGACTCCAACTGTAGGACCCAGCAGAAGTTTTTACATGGTAAGTTTTACGCAGACTTAAATAATTAAAATAAACAAACTTTAGATATTTGAAATCATCACAACTGCATTTCTGTAGGTTGATGATGTCATCCAGACATATTTCCCCAACTCCTCTGTGCGGGGTCTCCTCCGTCAGCCATCTCCAGGACCGGCAGTGTCAGCTTTTTGCATCGACCGCAACCCTGCAAGTAAGATCACATAAAAAGTTAAATGTTGAACTGTTGAGTGGCAAAGTGCTGTTACACCGTTTTAAGTGCAGCCCTGCCATCTAGAGTTGCTTCTTCATATTTACTTTGGACAGTTTTGGGAGAATCAGTTTATGATATTTTCTACAGACGTCTTAGACACAGTAGCCCAACTCAGACGTGTGGGTTTGTGGCAGTATACATGACACCCTTTTATACTGGGGAATACAGGAGACATTTTTACCCATCATACTGCTGTGAAAAAGTCTCGAGCTGCCCCTCATTTCTTTATATTTTGCGAGGAAAATGGGGGGAAAAGGTGCAGGGATTTATTAAACCATGTGACAACCATATATAACAAATTTTGTACAATATTGAACACTTTTATTCTTCAGCACAGTCTGGACTGTCTTAGGCAAACTTCTTTAAGTAGTATTCAGGAATAGTTCTCCATGCTTCCTGAAGGACATCCAACAGTCCCTGAGTAGAGTAGCCTTTCCAGAAAAGTTAACACTCTGTAAAATGTGAATGAAAACAGAATGCAACAGTCCAGCTAAAGGAAAGTTAGAGAAAAGACTAAAAAAGTTGTGTAATGCTTCAAAAGAAATGCTTCAGCTTCTCACTGCTAATGAGATTAATTGGCAACAGGTCGGTTACAATTAACATCCCAGAGAAGCTGAGAGATGTAATCTCTCTAATATGTCCTTCGTCTGCTCCGGGGTTTCCTCTCAGTAGCACGTGCCCAAAACACCTCACCTAGGAGGAGGCCAGCAAGTATCCTTTAACTGACTCTTCTCTTAGCCCCTCCTGATCAAGGACCAATCTCCTCATTGTGTCCCAGGCTGAGCCCAAACACTGTTCAGAGGAAACGCCACAATATCATCCTTTCTGCTTGTTGCCATAGGTGACAGTAGGAATGTAGACTGATTTCACACTCAGCTCTCTTGTCACGACAACAGTCCGTACAGAGACACCACACCAATCTGTGTGCATGTGGGGGTACTCAGAGGAAAACTTGCACATGTGTTAAGGCTCCATCACTACTGAACAGTTGTTTACAGGTGTTAGAGTGATGTGTGCTGCCATCCAGGTGACGACTTTGTCGGGGAAAGGGCTTGCACACAACCACATTCTGCTCATTTTGTACTGTTGGTACACACATGCAGAATTATTACAACAACACACTGTTTCCTATGCCACATTTTATCCACCTTAATTTCTCCTCTTCTTGTAGAGTTCTTGAGGTCTGTGTCTCTGTCTTGTGCACGGATGGTGACTCCTCAGTCATGCATCACAGATCCAAGCCTCAGCGCCAACTCCTACTTCTCCGACCTGCATCTCATCAAGGTCAGCGAGTCCATTTGCACTAAATCCTTTTAAGTGCATGATTAGCTGTGAGACTCTCACCACAGATCGACTAATATCAGGTATTCTGTGACAGATCCCAAAAGCTGAGATGGCACCAGTGTCAGATTTTCTGGTAAGTCGTACATTACTGTTGTAAATGCGCTTTGATATTCCACTTAAAATCTCTAATACTTTGTCTATAGTACATATAGTACACTGGAAAGGCAAAAATAGGAGTTAATAGTTGTTGTCGTGCTAATATTTCACAGTTATTGATTATTCCTACAGGCTAATGTTTTCCTGACTGTTTTAGATCCCAGTGACCAACCTGTCAGTGTGGCCTTCACCAGCGCTGCGGAACAGCTCCTGTATTAATGCAGTGCAGAAGGTGACGAGTGCACAACTGTGTGGTGAACCACAAGTGTGTGACGAAACATTGAAGTTGACTCTGCTGTTTCTGCCTTTCCTGCAGGTGAAGTTTGTCATATTTTACACCGGCAGAGGGGAACTCACAAGCGCAACGGTTGACGTAACCCTAGCCGATGTGAATCAGAGTCAGCTGTTGCTCCAGACGCACTCTGTAGAGTTCCAGGTAGAGCCAAAAGAATTAAAAAAAACTCAATTTAAACACTTTAATGTGCCAAGTAATGTAGTTTTTCTCTTTCAGCTGACCAAAACAAGTCCCACTCCCGCAATACTGAAGCCTGCAGTCGGACTTAAAGTTGGATCTCCTCTCATCGGTCGCTTTTTAAAGGAAGCGATGCCTGTATCCTAACTACAATTTTAAGATTGTATCTTTTAATTTATCTGCCAAGCTTCTACGAAGTTTGGCTCCTTGACAGTGAGCCAGCTGACCTCACTGGGGGTGTCACAAAGTGGGACCTGTTCCCCTGATACAACCACGCGAGCACCCATCCTCTTCACGCACAACATCATCACCGGCTGCACCTTCAGGTGAGTCTGCATTATTTCTTTTTGCCTCTGTTGTCTGTGGTTCTAGTTATGTTACATTAGGACAAGTGGAGATGTCGCTAAAATAACAAACAACATCCTCCGCTTTTCTTTTCTTTTTTTTAAATTTCTTTCTCTCTGTGCTACAAGCTCTCCAGCCAACGACTGCTCAGAGCTGCGCTCGCAGATTTATGGGATCTTGCAGGGACTCGCTACTCCTGATGAGATCGCCATGAGCTCGGGCTCCCAGCCAGACTGGGCAAGAGTCATCACACAGGAGTGTCCCTTCAGCCTGCAGGTATAACCGAAATGTGACCCCCATACACCGTTACAGCTGTTCTGGTGTCTGCAGCAGCACCTAGTGTCGGTGCTTTGTATCTGCCCCCAGCCAGTCGCAGCAATTCAATTCAATTTTATTTATATAGCACCAAATCACAACAACAGCTGCCTCAGGACACTTTATACTGTAACCCAACAATCATAGAACCCCCCTATGAGCAAGTGCTTAGGTTTCTTCCTGTTAAAAGGGAGTTTTTCCTTCCCACTGTCGCCAAAGTGCTAGCTCATACAAGATCATCTGATTGTTGGGGGTTTCTCTGTGTTATTGTACTGTCTTTACCTTACAATATAAAGTGCCCTGAGGCAGCTGTTGTTGTGGTTTGGTCCTGTATAAATAAAACTGACCGGAGTATCTGTACACAGACACATTTCAGAGACATTTATGTTGTTCCTTCTCAGGAAACGTGTGAATCAGGCTGCGTCCTCCCTCACTCTCTCTCCATCGAAGTACTGTGGGCTCGCCTGGGTCCCCTCGACCTTCCCCAAAACTACATCCTAGGGGCCAGATACCTTTTCCAGTGTCAAAATTTCAAGGTGTGCTCTCTACATCTCACTTTTTTCTCTTTTTTCTCTGACAGATTTACCTTTAAAATTCCTCTGCTCCTGTCTTTATTTTTTGTTTTCTTTTTCCCCTCAGTGTCCTCTGTCATCCTCTCTCGCTCTGACCACCAGAGTTACGTTCGCTGACAGCACAGTCTACCCAGAACCCCCCAGGGGTTTGCCTCAGCCTTTCTGGAAGTTTCCTTTTGGCTTCTTCACGAGAGGCTCCGCTGAACTGGATGGCCACATTATTATGAACAGCAGCAGCACAGAGAAGGTCACATGGAGTTTAATGCTGCTCACAGTCATGTCACTAACAGGATTAGAATTCCTCTGCAGGTAACTTGACGGGTAACTGGAGCAGCACTGGGACTCGAGGAAAAGTTTTCTAAAATACCTAATTTATTGTTTCAATTATTTCTCAGAAATAAATACATTTTCACAAGACAGTTTGAGTCATTTTTAGACTGCATCACTGAGGTAAAGAGGCACTGTTTGCACACAGCTCCTCATCTCTCTGCGCCTCCTGGTGTCGCTGGTTTCTGTGCGTTTCCTTCTTTTTCTCTGTGACGCGCACATAGTTGAGGAGATTGACGACTGCAGCAGGAGTTATACCTTCCAAGCGAGTAGCAGCGCCCAGCTGGAGGACAGAGCAGAAGAGTCAGGGCATATTTGTTCCCTTTTATTAAAATAAATATTTCACACTATTATTTTGAAAGGAGCGGGCTCACTGTGCTCGGTCGAACTCTGTCCAGGATCTCTCGAACTTCGTCGGAAAGCGACACCGGCAGAGAGAAATAGTCAATGTCCTGCGGCAGGGACATGTTCTCCTCCCTCTGAATTCTCTCGATCTCTTTCTTGTTTAAGTCGCAGTGAGGCTTGTACACAGCTGTGTGACAGACCAGAGAAACGTTTTAGTGAGAGTTTTATTGTAGATGAACATTTCAGGCGGGGTTATTTTTGTCTTACCTTCTATCTTAAGTCTCTGTGCAAATTCCATATAAGACGAAAGGCTCTCGGGGAAGGCAGATGCCAGCATTTCAAAGGTCACGTCGTTGTACTGAAGAAGATCTAAGCCACTGAAAAACAAACATTAACCAGAAAAATTTTTTAAACTGACATGAAAAATTAAATTATTAGCTTGGCAGATTTCTATCACTCACGTCAGTAAGGTGCTCTTGGTCTCACTGATGGGAACACTGGGAAGCTTCTTCTTCCAGCTCGAGGTAGACAGAAAGAGAGCCTGAAGGGCTGTCAGTGCATCCTGGAGGCTGTTCCTCACTCTTAAAGACTCCTGGTAGCGCACGGAAGACACACATCCCACCTCCTCAAAGCCTGATGGGAAATAAAAGGTAATGAGATGAGGAGAAGAAGTGAAAAAAAAACAAACGCAAGCACAATAACACGTTGGAGATGCTACACCTACCCTTCGGGGTCAGGCGGAGGTCGGCGTTGTCCGGCCTTAGAGAAGTTCGAAACTCGGCCCGGCTGGTGAACATGCGGTAAGGCTCTGTCACGCCTCGACTCACCAGGTCGTCAATGAGAACTCCGATATAGCTCTCTGTTCGAGACAGCGTCACTGTGGGCATGGAGAGCGCCCAGCGGGCAGCGTTTGCTCCCGCCCACAAACCCTGCTCAGATAGAAGAAGAAAAATCAGTTGGTGATAAGCTGCTTCCAGCTGTGTGTGTGTGTGTGTGTGTGTGTGGCTTTAAGGAAAGAAGCAGCTACCTGTGCGGCAGCCTCCTCGTACCCCGTGGTGCCATTGATCTGACCGGCCAGAAACAGACCTTGAGTGCTCTTCACCTGCAGCGCCGGGCTCAGCTGAGTGGGACACACAAAGTCGTACTGCACGCCATAACCTGGAAATCCCAGAAAACAAACATTAGACTTTCAGTTCTGGAAACCAGCCTACTTCTGTCAATCCATTTTTTTTTAGAATTAGGGAAGAATTTAGGGAACTGTCACTGCTCTCACTTGTTACTAGGCAAATCAAACAGGATCTAAGGACCTACCTGGCGTGTGGATCTCAGCTCTGCGCATGGGAGGGATTTCTCTGATGAGGCGTAGCTGTATGTCAGGGGGCATTGTCATGGACAGACCCTGTGGGTACAGGAGGTCAGAGGTCACGCCCTCGGGCTCCAGCCACACCTGGTGGCTTCGGCCTGGAAAGCGCAGCACTCGCGACTCGATGGAGGGGCAGTACCTGTGAGAGACGAAGACTGCAGGTCATTCCAATTCAGCTCGATTGTTTCAGTTTTGCATAAAAATTTTATGATACACAGTTATACTGATGTTTTTGTTTTTGTGGCATTTTCTTCACAAAAACTTTCATGTTAAAACGAATCTACATGCTTTATTTTGCATTAAAGAGCAGACAATGATGGAATAACTGAAGTGATTCCTTCTGAGTTTCAAACCATTGAGTCCAAAGTGTGTGTGTGTGTGTGAGTGTGTGTGTGTGTGTGTGTGTGTGTGTGTGTGTACCTGGGACCTTTGGTGTCTTGCTGTATGTGACAGTTTAGTTGAAGACTCTCCCTCACCACTCTCTCCACACCCGGTGTAGTAAAGGTGAGGTAGCAAGGCAGCTGCTCTTCTGGCTACAGAGGGTTACATTTCAAAATAAAGCAGCAGGAACAATAAACTAGACAGTGAGTTAAAAAATAAAAGTCCATTCATTCAGCTGTACCTTGCAGTGGGTGTGGGTATTGAGGAAGCTGAAAGGAGTCGGGTGACTGTCGGGGAGGTGAAGCTTAGCCAAAGAAAGGTCTACTGAGTCCTTCACAATCCTGGGAGGGGTACCAGTCCTCAGTCTGCCTGTCCTTAGCCCCAGCCTCTCCCTCAGCGTATGGGACAGCCCAGGGCTCGATGGAGCGTCTCCAATCCGACCCCCGGGGGAGGTAGTTTGACCCACAAAGAGGGAGCCAGACAGGAACGTACCAGTGGTAAGAACCACTGATCTGGCTGAGATCGCATGGCTGCCATTAGCTGGTTGTTCAGGAAGTGCAAAAAACATGAGAAAGTAAATTCAGTGTATAATATGTACCGTTTGCCATTTAGGTCCTTGTCCTTAAAAGAGTTAATTTGCTGTGTACCCAAACGTATCCCGGTGACTCTGTGGTGCCCGGGCTCCTCTGGGTTTGGTTCTGTTACCAACAGCTCCTCCACTGAGCCCTCCAACACGGTCAGCCTGGGAGTGGACAGCAGCTCGGACTGAAGAAAAAATATGTAGCAGACAAACATTTTAATTCACTCGCAGACAAATATTTTACTTTAATGGATGAGTAATTCAAGTTTTTGGGTTTTTTTCTTAACCTGAATGAAGTCTCGGTAGCGCTGACGGTCCAGCTGGGCTCTCGGACCCCACACGGCAGGCCCTTTTCTACGATTCAGGATGGAAAAATGAATCCCAGCCCAGTCCCCTGCCCGACCACACAGCCCATCCAGAGCATCAACCTCCTTCACGAGCTGGCCCTTCCCTACTCCTCCCAGAGAGGGGTTACAGGACAGAGCACCTGTGGGAATATTATCAGAGAAGTTTAGTTTTCCCTGTTGGAGGAAAAAGAGCTTCTTTGTTTATGTGTCCCTTTATCCTCACCGATGGTGTGAATTTTCTGCGTGATGAGGAGTGTTTCAGCCCCAACTCTGGCTGCTGCCGCCGCTGCCTCGGTCCCTGCGTGACCCCCGCCCACCACGATGACATCATACTGATGTCCTGCGAGGTGACCGACATGTCTGGAAACCGGTGAGAGGAGACTGTGCAGGAAGGGAAGCTTCTTTCTCAACATGTGAGACGCACACCTGTCAGAGTAAAAGTTAAATGATGGTGTATCCCTGTTAGATACTCCATTACTTTCGTGACCCATCAGCTTTATTTCAACTCTCAACTTGGAAAAATAACTTTGTTGTTTACAGTGGGTAAAATAAGCAATGAACATGTCAGCAACTTTCTAAGTAAATTTTCTAAATATTTCTAAAGGTGCTTTTGACATAAAAAATTCTCACCAGATTTCAATAACAACCCATCCAATCCACACACCCAAAGAAATCAAAACATAGAAGCCATGATGACAACGGCTGAAATCTGTCAGTAATTGGAAAATAATCCTGCCATTTATTGCAAATTAATATCAGCTGGTTCATTCCACACTTATGGCCTATAACAAGGTGTGTTATTACCAAAATGGCACACAAGAAACATCTAATAATAGGTAAAAACAACGAGCTCGCTCAAGACGTTTAAGACAGTTGATCTAAAGGGTCCCAAACTACCAAGAGAATATCTTCGACATCATTACACCATCCAGCTGAACTCTTGGTACAGGGCAGGATGGCTCCATGCTTCCATGTTTATGAACCTACCATCTGAGTATCGCATCATCAGGCCAGCCAACATTTATCCAATCTCCTAATTTTGGTGAACTTGACCTCAGTTTCCTGTTCCTGACTAAAGTAACGCCAGGTGTGGTTTTGTGCTGCTGCAGCCCATCTGCTTTAAGGGTCCACGTTATACCCACTGAGAGATGCTCTTCTGTGTACCTTGACTGTAACGAGTAGTTGTTTGAGTTACTGGTGCCTTCCTGCCAGCTGGAAACAGTCCGCCTTTCTCTGACCTCTGGCATCAACAAAGCATTTTGGCACGAATTCTAATTTAATTTTAAAAAATGGTTATATTGAACATGTACAGCTTTGAATCAAACCGTATCCTCGCTCTCTGTTAGTAAGAGCACAACTTACAAATACGTAAACAGTTTAAATACGGCTTTGTTCACTCAGCGCACATGTGGATCCACAACAAACTCTCCCCTCAGGTTTGAAATGTACTTACGGTTTATTTGGGAGAAGGCGTATTGTTGTTTTTATTTCAGATGCTCTGTAGCAGAAACTGAGACTAACAGAAAGGCAAAGATCATTTAGGAAAATTACCAAACTCCTGCTACATAAGTCAAAGTATCCCTATGGAGGCCGCCATGATCTCTGTAGCTCACAACCGTAATAACTGGTTTACAGACGCACTGAAAAAAACGATGCTCGGCTTGTTTCAGCCTTTCGCCTGTGCTGTTGGTGTCCTCGTTTAGTTAATGTTACAATCATGAATCAAATATAATAAATTAATAAATACATGCGATCAATACAGATATGAAAAAAATAATGGGAGATGATTAAATTAACAGAAACCAAGGTGGTGATTTGTAAACAAAACATTAAGTGTTCTGTATGGTGACTGCCACGTTTACAGCAGGGACCACCCATCCTTGATTATATCAGCGATACAGTGGTATCGATTAAGTCCTGATTTAATCAATGCACACATTCTTCCACGTAAGCGCGCTCACGTCAACGCCCCCTCCCCCTTTGAGCCGGTTTGCAGTCAGCCGCGCGCGGATTCAGTCAAGCTGTCCTAGCGAGAGGAGGTGTTGACCGACCGCAGCAGGTTTTCCGAAGGAAACCTGAAAATCTAAGTTCCACGGCAGAGGACAGTAACGCCGAGCAGTAATTTTTTTATCCGACGGTTCAGCGGTGTTGGATTTAAGGCGACGCGGCCGAGGATATAAAGTAAACCCCGGAGGGAGAGCGCCCGAAGTGAGCCCGAGGATCACAGCTAATGCTAACCTAGCCAGCCTTGGCTAAATAATTACACGGAAGCTGGTGTAATTTTTAATTGTCGCTTGCTTTGGCGTAGCCTGTGTGGTTGTAGAGTAGATAGCGTGGGGTAATTTGTTAAGTTATGTGTCCGATTTAATTTTATTATCGAGGTGTTTTTGCTTTTACATGTTAGGCCACACGCGACTGGTGTTCACCTAGCAAGATTAGCCACAATAGCCGGGGAGGTTACGCCGGCTCTGCGCTTCTTAGGGCAGCTGATAACTGCTAAAGATAGTTCGCTTTCAAAGCTACTTCACATCAGGAGGTATCGGTGTTTTTAAGTGAGCTTTCACTTGATACTGTCTAAGCCTTGTGCTTCGCAATGCTGAAACAACAGCAGCAACCCGGATCCGGCGGGAGAAAGGCGTCTAACGGGACATCGGGCCCTGCCAGTATGTCTTCTCCAGTCAGCGGGATCAACAACGCCAACAGGGCACCGGCTGGAAGGTAAGGGGGCTGGGATTTTTCTTTCAGGACAGTCCGGGGATTGTCCCGTGACTCAAAGGCCTACCGGTTAAAGCGCTGTTTCCCAGTGGGCGTAACCCCAAAAATAGAGCTTACCTAGAAGCCAATGGGATTCACTCTTCTTAGATTGGCATCAAATGTGGACCAATCAGCACGCTCGAATCGAACCTCAACCGAATCAGCGAAGTGGCGAAAGCTAGGAGTAGCAAATCAGCATAGAGGTGATACAAAGTTTATTTGGCCTGTTTTTGGTTGAGAAGGGGCGAAAGAGAGGGGAGGGAGAAACTGTTTACATGTATAACCTCACGTCCCAAATGCTTAATAAAAACGCCTGATACAGTGGCTGTGTTAACATTACACAGTTGTTATGACCAGTACGAGGTCGCGTGTGCTGCTGATTTGTGAGATGAGCGCGTTTACTGAAGTCTTATTAGCTCCGTCTTTGTTTTGTAACCGAGCATGTAGCAAGCATTGATACGAGCCACAGTGGCCATTCATGATGGAGTTACGTTTAGCATGCAGATTGGTCTACATCACCCTTTCATGGCTTTTCCAGTCGTATATCAAACGTTTTTTGGGCAGAAATGTGTTTTTATTTTTCGATTTAGACTTCCTGTTTTCTATCTTAAGGACGCATATTAAAAAAAAGATTCTAACTAAACTGACATACGTTATTTATGTCTAATTATATTTTATTTATATCAACAGTTATTATAGGGCAAATTGGATTACGAATATTACAGAGAAACCAACCAATACCCTTTCAGCAAGCAGGCAGTGAGAGTTGGGAGAAAGATCCTCCCTTTAAACAGAAGGAAACCTACAGAAACTTGCATAGCCAGGCCCCGGGGAGGGTCGACCATCTGCCTCAACTGGTTGGGGTGAGGGGAAAAGGGAGAGGGCAGGGAAATCAACAAACAGTGTGGTAATAAACACTAGGGAGAAACTTGAAGCTCTAGAGCCAGACATACCTGCAGTGAGGTGAAGGGGGATGGGACAGATGGGGGGAGGGGGGGGGGGCTTAATCTGTAAACAAGTATTATTTCTTTAAACAATTTCTATGTTCAGATGCCAGTGTTTTTCCTTTAAGTCACACAGTTAGAGTGCGTGGATTGAGAATAAATTAACTGTGGAGCTTTTCTGGTGAGCAGGAATGACATAAGAACTTGTCCTGCCACTCTGGGTAACTCTGTCTGCTTCTCGAATAACCAAATTTTTCTAGTGTGTGATGTGGACTGTGACACTGACTCCTCAGACTTTGAAAACAAGTTCTTCTCCTTCTGAACAGCAAAACTTTTCTGTTTTGTTTTTCAGGAATCGATCTTCTGCAAAGCCATCATTCCAGTCATCTCCTGTAAGTATCCTGATCCACAAAACTGCAAATACACACTACATTTTTAAAATATTATTGGGAAGGAAAATATATGGCGATACTGGGTAAATTTATATAAATTATTATAAATTATTAAATTTTACTCATTTAGAAGCATCGCTGATGTAAAACACATTTTATAGGGCAATGTATTAAGCCCTTTGCCTGTGGAGTCAGATATGCGTATGACCTGTATTTGGTAAAGTCCTCCTCTGTAAAAGGGCCATTGAAAGGTTTATCTACAGCTGCTCTTCGCTCACCTGTGGCTGATTGCATTAGCTGGTCTTTACTATGCCTGATCCTATCCACAAAGTTACTCTGTTATGACCAGTCATCAGATTGGGGTTAAAACTGCGTGTGCGGTTATGTGATTGTACACAAGACTGTGGAGGTTGGTTAATTTCTGATATGGCAGATACAAAGGATCAAAAGTGAAAGTAAAGGCAGTTGAGTAAGAGTGAAATTAAAGAGTCAAGCTGTCCAGTCAGTGCAAGAACACACAAAGAACTGATTACATTTTTTGAAAAACGCAACCAGGAAATAAGTCATTGTTTAGACACTGGCAGCTTCTAAAAGTGGAAAGATATTGAAATCAATATAAATGTTTGCGTTTTTGAGGCATTTGAAAAGAGGTTTTACCCTTGCCTGGTGGATTGTTCGTCGTGTAAAGTAGCCGAGGTGGCCAGATGTTGAGTCGCGGTTCGACTCTAACTTTAAATCTAGTGACAAGTCTGGAGTACATTATGATTTCTTCTCCCCATCATGTATAAAAACAAAAACAAAAAAAAAGTCTGTTATATGGCACGGGACGTCACCTTTAGCATAACCTGTGCAGAAAGAAGATTTTTACCTTATGCTGCTCTGGACTAGTTGCAGGATTTACACGCGGATATAGTCAGAAGACGGTTTAAGCTGATGATGTAACAGGCATAGCTGCCGGGTCGGACTTAAAAAGCCAAGTTATGACAGATTAACTTAAGACCAGGAATAAGCACTTCTTGGTGCAAAGGGCCTCTGAGGGTTAATGGTTAACTCTGTTCTAGTTTGTCAGCGTCAGCCCGCGTTAATTTAAATCTATTGCGTCTTTGTAAAGCTTTGTTTTGAAAATCCTTATGTTTCCCCATGTGTAGGTGTTTGAGGGTGTCTATAACAATGCCAGAATGCTTCATTTCCTCACAGCTGTTGTGGTGAGTCATTTGGCTGGTTGTTGTTTTCTTCAGACCATGTTGTTATTATTATCATTATTATTTATTTTGTAAACAATAGTCTTGGAGGTAAACTTTTACCTACTGTAAAGGCACTCTTTATTTCATGGTGGGATCTGTACACTGGTTAAATTTGTTTCACTTTTTTTTTTTTTTTTTTTTTACTGGAATATGCAGTTTTTCCACAAATAATATAGCAGTTATTGATTTAATACTGATATAAACACTTCTCTGGTTAGCTATAGTTTTTAAAGACTGTCTTGTCTCTCTCAGGGGTCCACATGTGACGTAAGAGTGAAGAATGGCAGTGCATTTGAGGGCATATTTAAGACTCTCAGTTCTAAGGTAAGAAGCTCAGGTCACACAGGCATGCACATCAGTTTGCCGCCTTATTCGGGCAGTGCAAATAATCCTGTCAGTGATGGTCAACTTTTCTGTGGTTGTTTAATACTTGCTGAGCGCTGAGTGCTTTCTCAATGTCCTTAGTGCGAGTTGGCTGTGGATGCTGTACACAAACGCAATGAAGAGGAAGGCTCAACATCAGCTCCGCCACGGAGGGAGGACATCACCGACACCATGATCTTCAGCCCCTCAGACCTGGTCACAATGATCTGCAGAGACGTCGACCTCAACTACGCCACCAGAGGTATGAAAATGCACGCGTGCCGAGGGTCAGGTCAGGGCAGGCTCTGGGTTTCTGCGATGTGGTTAAAAGAATGTAAACGTGGCACTTCTTCATTCAGTGTGAATGGCTGCAGATGTGATGGGGAAACTATTTCAGATTTATCCACCTTGTTTTGACGTCTTCTTGTGTTTGATTTTTCAGACACCTTCACGGACACAGCCATCAGTTCCAGCCGCATCAATGGAGAACATAAAGAGAAGGTTTTGCAGAGATGGGACGGAGGCGACAGCAACGGAGAGAGTTACGATTTGGAAACTGATACAGTAAGTTTCCCCCACACTTGTCAAGTTTCTGTGTATGCAGACTGTTACTTATTATTAACTCTTGCGCTGATTCCTTTACTACCCCATTAATCTCCCTTCTTTTTTTTGTCTCTTCAGTCTAACGGCTGGGATGCCAACGAGATGTTCCGTTACAATGAAGTGAAATATGGTGTCACATCAACGTATGATTCCAGCCTCTCAATGTACACGTAAGTTACTGCAGCAGTTGGTAAAATACGCCAAAAACATTCCCTTAACTAGTCAGTAAGGTTATAAGTATCAGTATTTTTACTGTAGGACACACATCTGACACAAACATGCACATTAAGACAGTTTTTATTTCTCCCACCACCCAGTGTACCGCTGGAGAGGGGCAACTCTGAGAACTATCGGCAGAGGGAGGCACGCGCCGCCCGCCTGGCCCAAGAGATTGAGTCAAGCCCACAGTACCGCAGTCGCGTCAACCTGGAAAACGATGAGGGCAGAACTGAGGAGGACAAGTTCAGCGCTGTGGCGCGGGACGGCAACGATCGAGAGAGGGGCCGTGAGAGCCCACGTGACAAAGAGCGGGAAAGGGGACGAGACAGTCCAGGAGCCAGCAACAGGTGAGAGGAGGTTTATTCTGAAATGCTTGTCAGGAACATAGACGGAAGGGTTTTACTTATTTTAGGTGTTCACCCACTTTCTTCCAGCTTTTTTTGTGGGGGTACCAACTTAAAGCTAAAGAGTAAAGTTTGAAATGCGTTTGCTCCCCTCTTTTCTCCACCAGGGAGGGCAAGTACATTCCATTACCTCAGCGTCAAAGAGAGATGAACCGGGAACGAGGCGAGAGAGGCTCTGGCGGGCCTCCATCTCACAATCGCCTGAGTGGAGGTTACCGCTCCACCCCTCCATCCTCCTCGTCCCCAAAACCCCCTCTGCCCTCTGCAGCTGGGCCCCAGCCCGGTGTCACCCCCTCGGAGAGAAGCAGCCCTCTGTCAGGTCGTGTCGGTGCCTACGCCCCTCACCACTCACAGGGAAACGCCAGCCCGAGTCCAGGCTCCGGCCCAGCCAGCCCCTACACGCCTGCCTCACCTGGCGGCCCATCATCCAGTTCAACTTCCGCTTCAACTGCCCCGTCCCCAGCCAGCCCGCCCGCTCCACACGGACACACAGTTCCTCATTCCCACTCACTCCCGCACTCACTGTCCGACGCTAGCAGACCGGTTAATGGAGGTGAGTGTGTGAACGTTTATCAGGATCGACTTCACAGCTGTAGCATCTGTGCCTGTCGCTAAAGCAGAAGTTTCTGTGCTTTCAGTTGCTGCCAGGACATCTCCTAAAGCCCAAAGACCTCCACAGTCAAGCCGGACAAGCCGCACTCAGAACTCTCACGCTCAGTCCACAGGTACAGTGACGTTCTGGTCACCTCCCATGTTAATTATGAAATTCAATCAAACTAACTTCACTTTCAATTTTCTTACAGCTACTCGTTCCCCAAAATCAGGCTCTTCCCAGGACACACCTTACTTGGACACATCTTCTGTCTCGCTGCCTGCTCAGAAGACATCAGGCCCCGCCCCTCTCTTCCCTGTAGATGGTACAGTCTCACCTAATGTTTGTTTTCATAGAACAGTTTTAAAACGAAAGTTAAAGCACGAGGCTCTTAACAGTATGCATCAGCTTGGAATTAAAAATTCTGCAACTAACTGGATCATTGTGCCGTTTTCACAGTGAATGAGATCCTCGGTGCAGCTGCAAAGGAACGCTCCGGCGAGAGCCCGAGCACAACAGAGGAAAGCAAGACGAGTAAAGGTATTTAAGTTTGGTGCTGGCTAAATGCTGGAAATGAGCTTTTTGCCTAGTTGCACACCCTTTGTGGTGTTGTTTGAAGTTCTCAAAACTCTTTTCTCTTCCACCAGCGCCGTCGGTTCAGCAGAGGTCGCACATTGAGGAGCTGCGGAAATTTGGCAAAGAGTTCAGGGTAAGAGTGTTTCGGCGACGTGTGAAATGAGAAAATCCGTCACCAGTCACAAGGCTGCGTCCTGACATCAGTGATGTCAGACCTCCCTCCAACATCACTCCCATCTTAATCATGTTGTGATGATCAACATTAGCAGATGACGCTCAATGCTAGTCATCCATCTCAGTCTTTACAGTGTCACTGACCAGTAAAAGCTTTTATTCACATTTAATGAACTGCCACAGTAACAAAGTAAAAAGGAAACAATGTAGTATCAAATTATTTACAACATTGGTGTCAGCCCAGCACGTCACAGGCAGTACATGTCTAAAATAAAAGGCACATAAGATTACAATACTCGATTGTTATTAAATGTGACTGAGCTGAAAATTGGTGAAATTATGACATCAGGCTGCTGCAAAGCCTCGGATTAATCTGTTATGACTAAGATTCTTTTGTTTCACGGTCTCCTCTTCCACCTTTTCTTAGCCAAAGTACTCCTCATTTGGAAACTATTATGACCTATTATAGCGGGATTGCTAATCAACACGTTTTATATTCTTGTTTCTCTGTGAACTTAGATTAAAGCTCAGTAGTTATAACAGGCTCCTCAGTTGTGAGGCTTTGCTGTCATATGTGATAGTAAATGAATTATTTTGTGATTTGTAGGATGAAACAAACAATTTTGCTTTTAAAGACCAACTGCTGATCCCTCAACTCCTTTTTATCTTCCAGCTCCCACCCAGCGGAGCTAACGCCAGCTCTCCCAGTTCTCCGGCAGCAGGGGCGACCCCTCCTGCTGTAAGCGAGGTCAGCCAGCCCAGCGCAGCCAACCCCACGCCATCAGACGCTCATCCTCCATCAGAGTCTAAACCTCAGCCTGCAGCTCCCAGTCCTTCCCAGACCCAGCCTTCGCCGGCCGTCTCTGAGGACCCCTCCAAGGACACTGCAGCTACACTGGGCACCACAACAGCTGCCGCTACGACGCCCCTCTCAGACAGGCAGTCACCAGCCACCCCTCAGCCTGCCAGGACCCCAGGAAGTGAGGAGGTCAGGTCCGAGGCAGCGGAGAGGACAGAAGGCGTAGCAGAGTGAGTTTAAATAAAAAGACTAAAGATTTCTGACTGTGAACTCGGCGATTTATTTTAAAAACTCAGTTTATTGCAGTCATCATAATTTATAACAACTATTTTCTCTTTTGCAGCCAAGTAAAGAAATCAACCTTAAACCCAAATGCTAAAGAGTTCAATCCTATCAAACCTCAGATGCCTATGGTAAGACACTTGAATCTGTTAAGTCATTAAAGCTTAAAAAAAACACACACACAGAGAGAAATTAAGATATTGTTTCATATATTGAATCTATATTTATTTACCCATGATGTGTTTCTGACAGACGAAGCCCAACACTGCGCCCACCCCACCTCGGCCAACTCCTCAGAGCCCCGTGGTGCTGCAGCACCCAGGAGGACAGGGGCCGCTCTACAACCCCCAACCCTACCTCTCCTCCTACATCTCACAGATCCACTCTGTGCCGGTATGCAAGCCAAAAATAAATAAACATGGTCACTTAAGGTGTCTTTCTCTAAATGTCGTGCTTAACACCTTCTACAAATATCTTGCTGGCATTTGAAACATGCCAATAAAATGCTAAATATTCATGTGGAACTGTAATCAGATACTGTTTGCAGTTTTTCTTTTCACATTAAAGCCACAGTTCTTGTGCTCACCTGTTGACCTTTTTGTCTTTCAGCCCCCACAAATGTACCAGTACACCATGTCTGCAGTGAGCCAGGGAAAATACCCCAGAGCAAAAGGTAAATGCAGCGTGTGCTTTTTACATTGTTTCCCACATATTTAAAATGAATTTCCTGTCAGCACTTGTCACAGGGTTGACTTTCGGCTCCAGAGAAAGTGCTGACTGTTACCTCAATGTTAACCTTGAGTTACGATGCGCTGTGTAACACAGAGCCGTCATGCTTTAAACTTGCAGACTGCTGTAAAGTGCAACTTCTGTTTGAGCTGCTTTATGAAAATAACAGATTTAAAGAAGGGGAAGCACTTAAATCAGAGACGACTGAACTCTGGAATCTGCAGTGAGGAAGGGGAAAGATGGTGTTTTTGTCCTCCATGTTTCTGTTCTCTTGATGATTGGCTCCTCTCATCAGGCTCCGTCGTGGGTCAGCGCTCTGACCATGGTTCTTCAGCACCCCCCATGCTGCAAGCTGCATCAGCTGCTGGGGCCCCGCTGGTAGCGTCCCCCTACCCTCAGTCCTACCTTCAGTACAACCCTCAGCAGTATGGCCAGCAGCAGGTCATCCAGGCCATGACACCCTACCCTGGACAGGTAGCACGTCTGCCCTCCAAACACATTCTGTAGTCGGGGTTTTACATTATTTCTCATTCAGCAGAATAACACCTTTTTTCTTTCTCTTCTCCGTCCTCTAAAGCCCATGTACTCAATGCTGCAAGGTGGAGCCAGGATGATAGGTCAAGGTGGGGGTCCCCACCCACAAGCCCTCGGTCCACCAGGAGGGCCCCAGTTCTCTGCACAGGGAGATGGACCTCAAGGCCCACAACAGGGCATCTACGGTGAGTGGAGATGGATGTGAATGAGAAAATATCCAAGTGATGCGAATCGATTGATTTGTAGTTAAGGAGTTGACCCTGACGTGAATTTTCTCCTTCCTCTGCAGCTCCACAGTCATTCTCCCATCACACAGGCGCAGTTCATCAGCCTCAGCCCTCCAGTACACCAACAGGCAATCAGCCCCCACCCCAGCACACTGCACCTAGCCCTGGACAGGTAAGGTGCCCCTGAAAAGGAGAAGGGATCGTCCACCTGGTCTGTGCAGTGTGGGCTGCTCATTACTGCTTTATGTCAACAACTTTGACACACAGTTACATTTCCAGACTGGATTGTGTGAAATATAATTGGAATGAATTCTGAACATGTCTGTGAAGGTTCTCAGTCATCCAGGTCATCGTAGTCTAAGGCGCTTGGAAAGAAAAGCGTCTGGACTTCTTTAAGTTGCCGTGAACAACCATTTTTGAACAGAGGCGGTGGCTTACGACACCAACCGTCTGCCATCTATAATACAGTTTTGAGATCCCTTCCCAGACGCCTTAGCGCCCACTCACATGCTGGGCCTTTTGACCTCAGGAAATCACATGATAGGGTGGGGCTAGGTTTCAGTGAGCTCATCCAAAACCTTGGCTGATTGTGACCTACACCCTTTTTCACACCTTGGCTCGTGTGATTAGGGTAATCATTGTCCCTCTTGGGGGAACACTTCCATAGTGCTTTAATCTGGGACTCTCTACCATTTGACCCTAGAACTGAAGAAGCTTCTCAGATGAGAGGTGAAACGTCTTCAAGCTCCTTAAGAGAGTGAATTCTGAAATTAAGCAGCACTATCAGGTTGATTTTTGGTGATCTATTTAGATATGTTGACTTAATAATAATAAGCTGAAAAGCATAGCATTTGTTCTAATCTCACTTTTGGAGAAGGAACATGTGCACCCTTTCCTTCTCTACAGCTTTATTTTTATGGCCCTTGATGAATTTTCATACCTTGATGTGTCTTTCAGAACGCCCAGTCGGGCCCACAGCCCCAGTCCTTGTACCACTCAGGCCCCTTGTCGGCACCCACCCCACCCAACATGCCGCCAGGCCACACGTCTCCACAGGGTTCTTACTCCATTCCGGGGTACAGCATCCATGGCCACCAGGGCATCCCACCCACCTACCCCCTTGGACAGATAGCACAGGTATGGGCTCCATTTTCCTGTTCTCCCCCTTCTATCAGCAGGTGGTGTTTTAACTTCTGATCTAAACCGTGTCCACTGATCTTGTTCCTCCCCCAGGCTCACGTTCAAGGAGCCATTTCGGGTCCCCACCACTCGGGGAGCCATGGTCAGCCCCAAATAGTGATGTTGCAGCCTCAGCAGGGCCCTGGCGCAGTGCCCCAGCACCCCCAACACGGACCTCAGCAGGGAGCACACCAACACTTCTACATCCAGCAAGGTATCAGACACAACCCCTCCCTCAGATTTCCCTTTACGGGTCAAACAAAGGTGTCGTTTGAAGCGCGGGCTTTACAGGCTCTGTTTTATTTTTGTTTACCTCCCACAGCGATGCAGGTCCAGACACACCCAGCTTCCTTCCATCCGCCTGGAAACTAAAACATCTCTGCAACCTCCCAGATTGTTCTCCCCCTCTCCCACTCCCCGTCTGCTGGATGAGAGGCCCAGAATGAACGCAACTCATTTAAAACAAAGAAACTGACAGGATCACATGGAGCAGAGAAGAAATCAGAAACCTCGCAGCACCTTACGCTTCTTCAGTACAAACCTCGGTGTCCGTGCGGCACTAGGAGGAGCTTTTTAATGCTAACGATGAAGGTGACAGAGGACGGCAGCAGCGCCTGACCCCTGGTGCTGTCCCGCTCTTCTCCCCGACTTTTTTTAATTTACCCTATTCAGAGACACGAGGCACCTTACTGGGAGGACCAGCCGCGGAGAGAAAAACAGCAGCAGACTCTTTATCTTCCAGAATTGTTTTTTTAGCCTTGTACTACGACACAAATGAGAAACGGACTGTCGCAGGATTCTCATGAATACAGGAAAGGAGGGATTTGAAGACGAGATGAGGACTTTTTAGCAATTTTTTTCCTCTTTTTTTTTTTTTTTAAACTCTATCCAGTAGTTACAAACCGCCCCCTTTCCCCTTCTTTTCCCCTTGTAGGAAAATCTAATTAAAAAACAAAAAAATGGACAAGACAAAAAAAATTAAAAAATAAACAATGACCAAAAAATAAAGTTTTCAACTCAACTACAAAGCGTTTAATTTATTGTATTGTTAATTATGTTTTCGTCTGGAGCATTACAGTTTGCCTTCTCACTTCAGGAGTTAACGACCATAATGAGGCACGCCAATTTATTTTTCATTATCCTTTAGCAAAAGCACATTTAATTTGAGGCTGGAGCGTTTGCCATTACGTCAGGTTGAACAAAACAAAGCAAATTACCTCCCGGAGGATGCTCGGCATTCATTTCACTTTCTCATTAGCTTGGATTCGTTCTGCTCACAGGAGCAAATCTGTTGATTTAAAACGGTCACTAGGGGGACCCCTGCTTATACGCTAGCCTCCGTGCCAACATCACGAGGCACTCTGTCCTTGTTCTGGCAGAGAGGACTCTTTAGGTTAGTAGGACACTCTGCTTCTGCGTCCCCTTCAGGCGACTATGACAACATACTGTGGCTCAGTGACAGCTCTCTAAATCAATGTACTACTGAGCGCACCAGCTAACTCTACGTCAGTGTGTCAGTGTGCGTGGCCCAGTTTCCCCCTCGCCGCGGCGGGCCGGGACACGCTCTGTCAGCACGGCGGGGTCGCAGCAACCTTCCTCAGTGTGACAGCGCGTAGAGCTGCTCGGCGCTGCGCTCCAGTCGCTCCCGGTACTCCAGGTTGGCGTAGTTGCCTTCGGGGACCCCCTGCAATCCGTAGAGGAGACCCCAACAGCAGCACGCAATCACCGCGGTGCTGTCGCTGTCACCTGGATAAGAGAGATGAGCAGTTAGTGTGCGTGATAATGCATCACTGACATTTATCATTTATCTTTGTGGCCATCTTAATAGTGACTAATGATTTTTTTTTAAATTATTATTATAAATAATGACCATCCATATATCACTAGACTGGCTTCTTTGGTGGGGATTAATATTGTTGCCTCACAGACAGAAGGTCCCAAGTTCAAACCCACCATTTAACCGAGGCCTTTCTGTGTGGGGGTTAATCCAAAGAAAACAAAGAGTGAGGTTAGGTTAATTGGTGATCCTGTCCAGGGTGTACTTCTGGTTTGTTTAAAAAAAGAGAAAAAACAAAGACACTCCAGATTTTTTCACTCACACAGTTTGTCTCACACCTTGTTGCATAATTATTGAGAAGCCAAACAACTGGCAGCTTAATCTTCATGCCTTACTTTATCAGCTGACATCAAGCTGTCCGTTTAATGTCTGATTTACTTCTTTAGTCTTGTTCTATGTTCACAAAGTTGCTACTTTCCTTAAAACAGGGACCAGTATTGGGTGCAATTGCAGTACAATTGTCTCTAATGTAACACATTTGCATTCCTGAGTTCAGAAATTACATTGTTTCTAATTTTTAAAAAAGTTATATAATTATCTGCACTTAGAAACTGTGCTTAAGCAACAACCAGTTGAACTCAGTTTACATGGGAGAGAAATTTCCAGGGAGTTTAAAAGATTTCTTTGAAGTTGTACAAAAGGTTACATTGTTCCTTCAGCTGGTCTCTTTAGGGGTCACCACAGCTGATCAGCACCCTTCTCTGTTACACCAACCCTCTGCAGGTCCTCCTCCACTACATCCATGAACCCTGAGGTCTGCCTCCTTTCCTCTGCCTGGCAGCTCCAAATACAACATCTTTTATCCACTTTCTGTCATGTCAGCCACAATTCCCTCAATTTGTTCTATCATGTCTCCTCGTCTTCTGCCTCTGTCAGAGGATACACCAAATACCTTCTTGGTAGTTCCCTGTAGTTACATTATTTAGCAATTAGGTGAAAGTGCGTCTGAAGTGATGCTGTTAGTTTAATAACTTACTTTGTACAGGGATTTAATAATCCATTGCTTAAAAAAAACAAAACACCTTTTTCTAAGTGACTGTGTGTAAATGTTTGAAATGAGAGGAATGCTGGCTAATCTATAAACATGATGGTTACCAGAGTAGTTATCAATCTAAACCAAAGATTGAAGTCTGCTTTTTCTTTTTGCCAAACTAAAGCTGAGTTTGTGTTAAGATAATTAAATGCAGATATTTTAGGTAAAGGTTTTACATTTAGTGCAAGACTGCACTCACAGCTTATACTACACTACACCAGTGAGACCTCTGACCTCCATGGAAGGCGGCCCTGCTCATCAGCTCTTCCCAGTCTGAACCTGCGCCCAGCAAGGCGTCCAGTGCTATCATTGGAGCATCATGGCCGCTGCGTCCGGCCCAGCCTGACAAGCTGAAGCTCTTATAGGCTTCGTCTCTTTCAGCAGGGCCGTAAGAAGCAGGCCAAATCACAGGGCCCACACCGTGAGCGAGGCCCCTCAGATCCAGGTACCTGTGGACAGAGGAAAGGGGGGTTCACAGCATCTACACGGTCTACCTGTGTCATTCTCTCTGTTAAAATGAAAAAAAATAAAACAGTGCAGTCATGTCATATGACTGTTACTACAAAAAGATCTGTTTTTTTATTACCTTTAGACAAAATCAAAATATATTTCTGTGTCCAGTCTGAAATAGACTTTTTTAGCTACTACTACCATTTAATCACTAGCTTGCTTTTAGGGTCATTCCATCTTAAATCATCAAAATGTTATTTTATTTTTTAAAATTCTCAATCATTTTTGATTTGCCAGATTTAAAATGTGAACATACGTAATAATAATCGCAGTGAATTTCTTTAGCTTCATATATGTAATATAAAAATAAAATGTATCAAAAACATGTCTGATAATTGGCTAGTTTAAATATTCAAAAAATAACGCCGTCCTCTAAAGTCCCATATTTGAGCACACTTTTAAAATAACATTGCAAAATACAACTAGCGCTAATTTCTTAATATTTAAATATATATATTAAAGAATGCTTTAATATGAAAATGTTTGTCACAAAATGTGTTAGTCATTAAAAAAATGATTTTTAGATAGCTAATCCAAATATTGTGGCGTTTCCAGATGGTACTCTGAACATCAGTGTAGGATTTTCATATATATTGCAATAATTGCAGGATTCACTCTGGGGTTTCTCAGTTATAATTAGAGTACCATCTGGAAACATTTTGCTTTTGTTGTACAACTTATCAGTTTTTCTGTTTGGTATGAAAGTTGAAGGAAAATTGAGTTTTCTTACTTTTTGTGATTAAGAATTTCATGTTAAAAAGTATTCTGCATGTTTTAATTTGCGTTTGTCCCTAGTTTTCTTTTGCAATGTGATTTTCTTTATTAGTGTATGCTCAAATATTGGACTTTACAGGATGGCTGTACCCCCAATGTAATCACTATTTAGCCAACCAAGTCCGTAAGTTTATTTCCCAAAATAACAAACTCTTCCTTTATATCACATTATCTCATTCAAGCATATATGACATCAAGTTACCAGAAATATAAAAGGCACTTAAATGTTTTTCTCCCAATTTCGTACATTTACCTGAATATAGTGTTTTGCACTTACATTGATCTTTGTCAGGCTGTAATACTTTGGGATAAAAATTACATTTGTTCTGCTTAAGTAAACCTGACCGGTGACATTTTAGTACAATTTCATGTCATCGTCTGTTAACCTTGACGCTGAAATAGGTTAATAGAACTTGCTGATGCTGGAAACTTTAATCTGAATTCAACATGACAGCCTAACGAGGCTCAATTTCAGCAGCCCATACCATTGCCACTTGTCACAGAAGTAGCCCCAGTCTCTCTCGGTCTCCTCCACGGCATAGTCTCGACCTTGAACGAAGTTCTTTGCTATTGGGCAGGCCTCGTTTATCAGGCCCAGACCCCAAGTTGTGATTGGCCTGCGCTGGACGGCGTATGAAGTGAAAAGGGCTGACGCGACGGCTCCCAGGAAGCCCGTGGGGTGAGGATGGGTCATTCTGCCTGTCTCGACAGCAACCGCCACCAATGACAACAGCTGGTCGGGCTTTGGATACCTGATGGGGATGAAATATTAAAGACCTTATCAGTATTTATTATGGAAGATAATATCTATCACCTGGGAATTTTAATCTGAAATATTCAGAGTCAAGTTTTCTCGTTGACTTGCACAGAGAACTTCTGAGCATCATCATTCTGAGTTAGTATGGTGCAGATAAATAACTGAAGCTGTTATTCTTCTAATAATTAAATTATCAGTATTTGTTGAGAGCTAAAAGAGCTAGTAAATTATTTGTTGTTAAAATGCTAATAGTAGATATTTTTCACTTATTCTGTGTTTTTATATAATTACGAAGAAAAACTATTTCAATGGAGTGAACTGCAGATCACCTTCAAACCACCTTCCTAATATTAAATAACAGTTTTATTTTAGTAGATTTGTCTCAACTGCATTAACTCTCATGACTGATTTTTGTTTCTTGCCCCCCGGGGGTATCCTGAAAGAGAGATCTTAAACTTAAAATAAGTAAAGTATACATATATTAAATAATGCTCCTTGTTTCTGCTACATGTAGATGAGCAGAATAGCGTGAGATCACCTATGTGACCTCCTCTTCTATGCAGGAGACAAAAACCCCACAAAGAAGTCAAAAACTCCACAGGAAACCTTCACCTTTGAAAGTCATGTGAGTTGCATAAGAAGGGCAACACTTTGTACCTCAAAAACAGATAAACAGAGTCCAAGAGAAAAATATTACTCTCAGCCAATGTGGACTATTATAACTGATGACTTGGATCTGGACCTGGGATGATTATTGTCTTTGGGTGGTTGTAACGTTGAGGATATTAAACTTATTTCTTGTATAATGTGAAACAAATAAAAATGGATTTACCTTTTACATTATAATACTAGACTTTGTGCTTTGTAAAATAATTTAAGGATCAAAAATAAAACTGGCCCTGCGACAGACTGGCGACCTGTCCAGGGTGTACCCCGCCTCTCGCCCTATGACAGCTGGGATAGGCTCCAGCGCCCCCCGCGACCCTGAAAAGGATAAGCGGAAGCGAATGGATGGATGGAAAAATAAAACTAGTAACACAAATAATTCTGTCCTCATCTGTATTGCATTTAGCACAAAGATGGTTCTCAGTTTAGATGTTGGTTAGTTTGCTGATTATCTTTCTAATAGAATTAAAATAGTCTCCAAAGACTTCAGGTCAAGTCCTTTTGCCATTTGTTACAGGTGTTCCACAAGGATCTATTCTTAGACCTCTTTTATTTGCCCTGTACACAAATAGTACTCACTACCACCCAAAACTGTAATGTCAATTTTTATGCAGATGACACTATTATATATGCCACTGTCTCTTCCTTTGCATTACAAATCTACAGTTTGCTATTGATACATTTCAAAATTATCTTATTAAACATAAGCTTGTTTATGAATTAGATAAAAACAAGGGTATGGGATACCACAGGCCATATTCAAACTTTTCTTAGTCTTTAAACTGTTAATTACTTTGCATACTTAGGACCCTGGTTGGATGCTAGACTCGCTTTTAAGACCCATGTGGAACACCTGTTAAGAAAATTAAAGACAAAGATGAGCTTTTTATAGATAAACAAATCTTGTTTCTCATTCACTAGTGAGAAAAATCACTGTATACTTAACTATTTTATCTGTACTTATACTTATACAATGTATTAATTATACACAATTATGGTGATATTGTGGTGATATTGTTTATATATACACTCATATATGTTATCATGGGTCATTCTTTTCTTAGTCAAAATTGTATCTTTTATGGAAAAAGTGACATGAACCTTTGCTATATCTCTTGTTCACACAGAACTTGGAAAAACTGGATTTAAATATGTTGCTGTTGATAAATAGAAGAAGTTTCAAGAGAAAGAAAAAAAATACAATTTCTGCTTTGATTGGAATATTTTAATGGTTTTATAAATGATCTCCAACTACACTGCATGAGCTTTTCTTCATTTATGAGCATGCACAATTTATCCTTGTCTTATGTTTCTGTGCATTTTTTATATGTGGGTTTTGTACACAACTCTCACTCGAATAAGAGTTCTAAATAAGAATACCAAATTAACCAAATTTAATAATAAAGTTAATAAAAAATAATAATAATAATAATTTGGGACGGCTTTCACTCACTTTTTTATTAAAAAACTGCTCTGAGAACACAGCAAAACACTCTCTCAGAAAAAGCACGACTCAGACTCAGTTCATGATTAAGATGTACTGCATCTGCTCAAGAAAGCCATATTTCAGAATTATTGCCAATTAAAAAGTAATAACCAAACCCACTGCGGACTCAGGGAAAAAACAAACAACATGAAGATTGAAAAGCAAGAGCTTTTTACCTCAGGCCAATGCACATGGACCTCATGGCTGCTCCACAGCCTGTCCCGTCAGGGTTATAAGCCACTCTGTATCCCCCTTCCTCCCCAGGCTTTAGTTGGGAAACCCCTAAAAGAATAAAGAGTTAGCCCTATATTGCCTCAATAAACAGATGTTAAATGACTTCAAAATGATGTTTTACCCAGAATGCTCGAAGGCCCTGGTTTCCTGCCCTCCATGTCCTTCATGGCTTCCACATAACGAGCAGCCACCTCATGCATGAGCTCCTCCCCAGTCTTTCCTGTTAGGATGACACACGTTGTTCAAACTGCAGACTTTAAAGAGGTAACTGATCTGTTAACAGGACTGCCTGGTTTGCCGTATCCCACTAAAGGTCAAGTTGAATTTCTGCCTCTTTTCCCCCACTTGTGTAGCACCTAATAGAGCGCTAAATCAAGGCAAGACTGGAAATTAGATTTGACCTTTTTTTGTGGAGCTCTTGAAGAGGCGTGAACAGCGGCTGTAAGGTCAATCCAATCAGCTCCTCGATTCCAACAAGATGTGCAACAGAGGAAAAACCAAGTAGAACAAAATGTTTTAATGTGGCTTTGGACTCGCCTGTTGCTAGTCCTTCAGCTGTAGCCAGATGCAGAACTGTGTCGTCACTCACGGGCCAGTCAGGGAGCTCAGCCTTGATGTTCTTTAGGCCACCGAGTTCCTGGAGCTCCTGCATGGACAGAGAGGATGATGATAAACACTCCTTTCTTAAGAACTCCCTTCTAAGTCATCATCAATAAAAACTACATGTACCTCATAAATTAGATGACACCTTCATCTTTATGCACGAGAAAAAATAGGACCCCTGGATGGAATTGCTTTGCAGGTGCAGTACTGACCTGGTGAATAGCTGGTCCTGATTCATTGTACTCCCACAGCTGGTTCCTGTAGCCCAAAGCATCACCAACTCCACTCAGCAACATGGCTGCCTTGTAGAGCTCAAGTGTAGCAGATCTGCTGGGGCTGAAAAGATCACTGTTACCCTGTTGAACTTTGCAAAGATCACTTAAAACGCACTAAAGGGCACAGACGGACAACCCAATCAGCTCATAGTGCTTTTAACTTTACGTTAAATAAAGAAAACTCATTGGCGAAGTCAGTGAGCTAAAGTCTTGAGCTACTCCTCATTTCTTTGTGTTTTTCTTCTAAGGAGCTTGACTGCCAGTTTTTAAGTGGTCTCATGCAATAGTTTTTCAGACTTTCTGAAGTCTTCCAAAGTTTTGCTTTGAACACTGGAGGCTTTTCACTCATTTTTTTTTTTTTTTTTGCTTGTTGTTTAAATCCTTAGGCTAATTTTTACTAGCATCCTGCTGGAACAAACAAATAATATGATTTTTTTTCTTTAGTTAATTTTATGAAAAATGCCAGTGATAACACAGTTTTATAGGCTTAAAATGATATTTTTGTACAAATTAGTTGATTTCCAATTAACTATCAGCTGGCATCTCTCAGCCCAGAGTACAGTGTGTCCTTAAAAATATCTACAGCATATGAACAGTACCTGGGAAAAAAGGAAAAAAAAAAAAGCAGCTTCATTTTTCAGCATCCCAAACACACACTATCAGTCATGGATTGGCCTCCCCAGCAGCTGGATCTCAACATTACTTTAGAGGGATCATCTTGACAGAGAACAAAAACAAAAGGCAGCTAACATCATAAAATAAAAAAATATAAAACAGAGCTTCAAATGTCCTTTAAGAAGCCCGGAGAACTATTCCGAAAGGTCTGCTTGCCTAAGAGAGTTCAGGCTGTGTTGAAGTATAAATGTGGTCATAGCAAATATTGACTTACAACCTGGTTGGAATTGTACCAACTCTGTTTTTGTCTTATACACTGCACTCTATTGAAGTTGGCACATTTTTCAACAAATCTCCCATTTTTCTAGCAAAATATAAAGAAATGAGTGGTGGCTCAAGACTTCTGCACAGTAATTTACATTTACATTTTAAAAAACAATAATCACTGATAACATTTAACCCTTAAAGAATAGCTCTGAATTAAAAATGTGCTTTATAGGAGAAATGCGCTGTTGTGTCAAAGCAGTCATTCTTCTAAGTTACTATGAGGCTAATTTACAGTTACTTGACATAAGTATAGTACTAGCCTATGTAGTGCTGTTAGTAAACATACACTGTAACTATAAATATCCAAATATGTCAACGTTCATTGTACTTTCAGCGTAAATCGCAAAAACAGTGTCTCTAGATGTCATGATATGTCACATATAAACAGTATCACGTGTGAAGAGAGTTGATCTAACAGGACAGGTCAATTACAGAGAAACCTGATTCAAATAACACAGGAAGTCCTCCCTCCGTGCAGCTGCAGCCTCACCGGTTCATTGCAGCGTGTCGTTCCCACAAACGATCCTCAGGAGGCGGTTACACGCGTCCAGTTAACACCGCGGCTGCACACGGGCCCTGCTTGGTTGTTGCAAGCTGCAGCTCAGACCCAGCTCAAAAAGACCCGGAAAAAAATAGCGTTCATTCAGAAAAGTTATGGTAACAACTACTTTTCAAACCACAGCCAACAGCCGGACTCGCGTGAAAACGTGCGGGCTAAAAAAAGACACAGAGGCGAACCAAGTTTAGCTCTCCAGCTGGCAAGATGGGGACAAATGTTTAACAGCAGGATCTCTGACGAGTTCCCAAGCACCGACCACACACACATACACATCATTTCTGTGTGTGGAAATCTGAAGATGATGGATTTTTATGGTCAGTAAATGTCAGAGGGATTTTTTTCTGGACTAAACCTGACTGTTTGGTATTTTCTTCATACAGACATTTCTCCTTGATCAAGTTTCTTCCTTGTCCATGCTTCACATTTGCACCAAAGTGGTGTTTGCATAACTTTACTGACAACCAGACACCACCCTCAGCTCCACCTCAGCATAGGAATAAGTGTAATATGTAGAGGTGGATCGAGCCAAATGCTGATAGTATTTATACCAGTGCTGATATCGGTATTGGATCGATACTGGCCCATACTGTCTTGTCTATTTTATTTATAGCATATACAGCACATTTAATCTACAGAAGCTGACCCAAGGTGCTTTAGAGAGAGGCATATTTACATTTCAGATCTCCAAAAAAAAGCCAGTTTCAATATACATGATAAACTGAAAGGTGTGTTTTGTTAATTATTGTGGAAAGTAAAAATCACAGTCACATCACAGTGGTCACTAAAATGTGCTCAGAATTAGGGAAAGTGATGATGATTCATTTCATAAATCATGACATGCTGCTATCCCCCACATAAGCTGCTTTTATAGGTTAAAAGTATCAATATTGGTATCAGCAATACTGGCCCTGTATTTACTTGGTGTCGGATCAATACCAAAATTTGCAGTATTGCACAGCACTAGATGGGTGGCCTGATGTGAGCAGATGTTTGTAGCATCTCTGTCCTGTGAGCTGCATCAGAAAATCAGTTTGTATCCAGTTTTGTGACATTAACTGATCTCACAGTTATATATGTATATATATATATATATATACACCCAGCACGCCCCTGCGGGCGGTTTATCCTTCAAGCTCGGGTCCTCTACCAGAGGCCTGGGAGCTTGAGGGTCCTGCGCAGTATCTTAGCTGTTCCCAGGACTGCGCTCTTCTGGACAGAGATCTCCGATGTTGTTCCCGGGATCTGCTGGAGCCACTCGCCTAGCTTGGGAGTCACCGCACCCAGTGCTCCGATTACCACGGGGACCACCGTTACCTTCACCCTCCACATCCTCTCGAGCTCTTCTCTGAGCCCTTGGTATTTCTCCAGCTTCTCGTGTTCCTTCTTCCTGATATTACTGTCATTCGGAACCGCTACATCGATCACTACGGCTGTCTTCTCCTGTTTGTCTACCACCACTATGTCCGGTTGGTTAGCCACCACCATTTTGTCCGTCTGCATCTGGAAGTCCCACAGGATATATATATATATATATGTATATATATATATATATATATATATATACATATACATATATATATATATATATATATATATATATATATATATATATGTATACACATATGGAGAGAGAGAGAGAGAGAATCAGAAACTGCTTTTAAAACAAAACCTTCAAGACACTTCATCACTTCACTGAAGATAAACAGCACACATAAACTGTGGAAACAAAGAAAAGAGTTCCTGAATATCCATTACAAGAACAATAAAAGTTTGGAGAGCAGAGCATGCCAGATGATGACTATCTTGGCAGTTCAGATGAAGGATCACACACATATACACACATATATATATAATATATGAAAACCTTTAAACGATAAGCATTTCACATCTTAAACTACACAGGTCTGAAGGATTTTCTTCTTTCAAGGAAAAAGTCACATTAAAGGAACTTGAAACTCACGAAGCAGTCCTAAGAAACAAGACAGGCAGTGTCTGTAAGTGCTCGTCACCAGACAAAAGACTCACTTATCAATGAAAGGCTGAATATTTAATGTCATTTTTTATATTCAAGTATATTTGGGACGAGAAGGAAATGAAGATGAGGGAGAGGAACACGGCTCCCCGAAATATCACGTCAAAACATAAGTCTGTGAAACATATGTACACACAGATTCCAGGTCAATAGCAAAAGATATCATCCAATGGGAATTTTAAAAATCATAGTAACCAGTCACAGACACAGTACATGATGCATAAAAGTTAAGGGGGAAAACAGTCCTGCGTTGGACAACACACACAGTTACAGGCCGGCTACACTGCAGTGATGACTTTATAGCATCTTGAGCAAATCAGAATCAATTTTAAGAAATAGGGAAAAAAATCCAGCAAAGACTTGACACCAAACCTGAGACATGCATCTGAAACTTTATTTGATCCATGTAGAGTTTCATGAAGTCTCATCAGAAATGGTCTCAGTGGAAGGGTTGTTGTCAAGAAGCCATTCCTAAGGAAGAGAAACAAAGAAAAAAGGCTGAGGTTTGTCAAAGTACACAAGAACTGGACAGAAAATCCACGGCAACAGGTCTGATGGAAATGTGAAATTATTGGTTCGCATCATCGTCAGTATGTACAGAGGATATTAGGATATAGAAATAACAGCGAGTGACTACAGCCATCTGCAAAACACATTTAAGGCTCTGTCAGGATTTTTCTCTTCAAAGAAATGACTCCACAGTTCTCCTTCGGGGTTCAGAAAAGCATTACATCATATTATAATCAATTCTATGCTCTTAAAGTCCACTTTAGATGAAGCCAAAGCTTCCACTGCCAATGATCTGCCCATCAATCGGATGTGTTCTGAAGCTCGTCCTGCCACAGGGTGGCATGGTTTCACTGCAACAAATGGACAGCTGCTTTTAAAGAGACGCGGTGATTGATGCTGCCAGCTGGTGGATCCTGATGCCAGACAGTGATTCCCCATGGCTGATGCACATGGTCAGTCCTCACTATACCGCGGGATTATCATCAAAGGGGAAGTGCAAATTGAGGAGCTGAGGTATCAGGAGGGAGAAGGCCTGGAGGCTATTTGTCACATGAATTGTCAGGCCCGAGGGCCATAAAGGACTATGGCGAGTACAGAGAGCCACAGAGAGAAAGAGTGGTGAAATAAAAACGAATGGTACATGTGCAGATATGTTTGGATGGATTGTGGATGTCAGCAGTGTTGTAGCTGAGAGACCATGCTGCATTGCTGTGCTGATAAGATATTTTAAGATAAGAAATGTCTGCAGCAGTGATGTCAAAAACATGTCGTACCAAGGCAGCTGGCTGCACAACAAATGTCCCTCAGTCCAGGTTACAAACTGATTTGGTATACACAGCGCTCTTATTTAAGCAACCACAGAGAACACTGATTACTTCCATGTCTATCCAGCAGACAGTAATTTAGGATAAAGAATGGCTCGGCCCAAAGTAAACAAAGAAAAGAAAAGAAAAAAAAATCAGCCATCAATGCTATTTAAAGTGGCAATAGACAGCTTCCCCTTGTTCCCCCACTGCCATGTGCCTCTGTCACAAAGACTGCAAACCATTTTTTGTTTAGTTATAACAAAAGTGGTTGTAGCAGGATAAAGCAGGCAGGTTCTGCTTCCTCCTCGCTGTAGAATTAATGCAGACTGATTCAGCTCTGCATCCATTTGTTCTCAGGTTCTTGTACTTTTGATTTCTATCCCTTTCCCTCTTCTTCTCGTCTTCCTTCGACAGCAGGACTTTTGCCTGGCAGAATTTCCACAGTTTTCTTAGTGTGCCATTTCCGCCATCTGCAGAAAGCACCTGGGAAAACTAAAGCGTCACCCCGGTCGTGTTTTGGTTGTGCCAAAAACATGTCTATTTCCAGTTTTTAAGCTCCTTAACAAACATGTTTTTACCCATTTTGCTTAATCCAACACTGTGACATGTACCACCACACCGGTACGACTTGCTTTATTTAAAATTGGAGGTATATCCATGTGTCATTTTGCACAGCTAATCCACACACTGAGAAAAGACCATTACCCTCTCTGCACTCATTCATTCCCTTTACACTGAGGATGAGATAATAAAGCAGCCCCGTTATCCTGTTGCACGGTGGCCAAACCAAATACCATCAAGTTTATTCCCCACTTGCCATTTCTAATTATGAAACCAGAGAAATTTCTCCTCATGTGATTATGTTTTTTAAATTGCCCCCGCTGGCACGGTCGAGCTTCAGTAAGCAGTGCTGCTTCTCTGCTGGGGTGGTTGGTTAAAGGCAGAAGGTACAGTCTGCTTGACTAAGCCTGACAAACTCGCCCCCAGGTTGCCTCTTAGGGACACGGGCTGGAGTGTGGTTTTGCAACCAAATCATATTCTCTTCTTAATGCTTCCTCTCCCTGCTTTTCCACACGTCGGTCTCTGGTGGACTTCTAAACACATCAGAATTAGCTATTTTTATTATGGTCTAACCTTGCTTTTAAATACACTGTGTACTCTTCAGAGTTATTTCAATATTCAGCTGTCTGCCAACTTCAGCATCTGGAGGTAACAGGCAACTGCGGTCATTGTTTATGACTGCTGAAAAAAAGGGGGGGAGGGGGGGGGGGGTCATAAAAACTAAGTTGTGACTTGCTTTGAGATCACATTTCAGCAAATGCAATCTGTCGTTGCTCTCTCTGCGCAGACTGATTAGCTCCATACAACCAAAGTCTCCTCGAAGGTTCGTGATCTAACTACTCAGACTACAGACAGTAAAGCTTCCAGTAACAAAGAGCATGTTCCCCATGTTTGTTTAACACTGGCTAGATTTGAAACAATTAGCCTGAAAATGTACTGGCAACCAAATAATTTTAAAAAAGCTGTACATTCTGCTTTCAGCTGCTCCAAAGTGAATCTTTGATGCTTTTCTTAGTCATTTTTGGGTGTTTTTGATTATTGATCACAATTATCCAGACATTTAAAGACTTAGTATACCTAGATTGTTTAGATATACTAACATTCACTTTTTTTTTTTTTTACTACTACTACTGTCCAGTTTCCCTCCCCTCACCCCTGGTCATGGCAGATGGCTGTTCCCACCTGAGCCTGGTTGTGCTGGAGGTTTCCTCCTATTAAAAGGAAGTTTTTCCTTCCACCTGTGGGGGGTACTGAGTAGTCTGTATGGACCTCACATGCTTGTATGTATGCCCGACAATGTCGAGGAATGCTCCTAATGAGAAAACAAATATGGATGATGTCCTGGGGGATGTCTTCCCAGATCTGGATTAGGCCATCATTAAGCTTCCCGAACAGTCTGAGGTGTCCCAGAGGTGTTGGATTTAGGCTGGAGGAGCGTGGTGATGAGTTAAAGACTTTCTAGGGCCCTGTCCAGCTCTCCTAGACTAACTGCCTGTCTCCTGGAATCTCCTCCATACTCTCAAGACTGCCAGGAGGTTTGCTGTGTCTCCCACCACAAAGACACGTATTGATGTACCATCTTGGAGTAGTTTGACTACCTGTGCAACCTAATTGGGTCCAGGTATTACCTCACGCTACCATTACTGACACTGATGAGGTAGGGAAACAATGTCAGAGGCTTCCACCTGTAAAACCATTCCTGTTTTGGGTGTTGTCTCATTGTTACCCCTTTAGCGCACCTGCTTTTAATTTCATTAACACCAAAGCAGCTGAAACAGATTGGCAACCCGCTCTGATATTTAACTGACCAGATCCATATCTCAGAAGTTTGAAATTGATGCTGCACTCCGCTTTGAAGTTATCCTTTCATTCCTTTTTGAGACGTGTATGACGTTCCATTTATTTTATTTCATTGTCAGTGCTCGAGGCTCTGACTACAGCTTTGCAGAGATGAAGATAATAATCTAAAGATCCCAGGGTTGGTAAAAGCGAAATAACCACCTGTGAGAAGATGCTGTAAAAATGACTGAAAGAACATCTTATCTATCGCTGCACTTCAGATCCTCACCTGACATCATGACCATCCTTTTCGACGTGCTCATATCAGAAACTACATTAACGTGGACCTCTGGGTCCCAGAGCAGTTAGAGATGGTTCAGCCCAACCAGTCTCCACCATGGCATCATTCTCCAGTTTAGAGGCTTCCTCTCACAAAACAACAAATAAAACCCCTCGCATCCTCCTCACCCGACACCCCTGTCAACACATGCACCCCCAACCCCACCCGTAGCGGGCCGTGAGACCCGAGTGCTATTACAGGTTCCAGTGTTGCCTAGCAACTGGCTGGCGGAATACAATTGGGGCTGAATGTGGTGGAGATTTAACACCGTTTATGGGGGTGTCAATGTGTTTATACAGTATGTGAATGTGTCTGCATGCATTGGTGTGTCTGTTGGGGAAAAGGGAACTAGTGTCAGAGGGATGTGTGGATGTGTATGAAGCGTATGTAAATGTGTCACCGGTGCCCTGTTCTTCCTGTAACTTCCAGGAAATATATCGCTACTAAACTTCCTTGCAGGAGTGATCATAAGAAAGTACATGACCGGGTGTCTGTCAGCTTGATCTCTGGATATGTTCAGCTTTTACTGAGGCAGAGAACCACATGTTATACTCTGAAAACCACCCAAAGAGAAAACAACTGTCGGTGTTTCAACATTAAAATGGTAATAAAAGAAGACTTTAGCTGGATAAAAACATTAGATTTTACCACCTCAGTCATTATTCTTCCTAAATCTAATGAGGTGCTTTACTATATTGTCAAAACTGGTTAGCAAAATGGCTTTGACCCAAAGACATAATCAGAGAAGAACTTTTTCTTGAAGTATTTTTAAACATTTGACTTATAAGTGACCTACTGTTTGCTGGACACATGGATATGACAGTTTGTCCAAATCTACCTGCTGACGTCTTCAAACCTGCATCTACTTGTATCTGTAAGGCTCTTGTGGTCATTCGTTTGTTCACAGCTCTCTTAAGGTCCCAACACAGAGTTTTAATCAGGCTGAGCACTGCACAGCCTGACCTTGGGGTGAGCCTGCTGGGATGAGCGCTCCTCGGAAAATTGCGGCACCGTGTTAATGCACACCTGAATGGTCCAGACCATCAAACTGCTAAAACATCTACGTTTATAGAGGTGCTTACACTTGCTGGTAATCAACAGCCCCTAGAAGATACTGAAACTCTTGGTTCCTATGGAAGCCTTGAGGGTATAGTTAGTTTTCCAAAGACTGAACAGACTTCAGTGAAAACTTCATTTTTCACATGATAACATGTACAATTCTCATGAAGTCATGAGCAGAAAGAAGTCAGCTCAACATTGAAAAAAAAAATCAGCATGCTATATTTCAGATGTTCAATATGCACAAAATTTAAACAGGACATAGTGAGACTAGCTATGTAATCATCGTGCCAGTGTTGTGCTAAGCTAAGCTAACTGACAGAGAGGCTACAGACTTCACAAACAAACACCATCTCAGCTAATCAAAGAAGCAAAACGACTGCTTTAAATAACATTTCCTGTTTTAACTTTTGTTTCAACTTTCTTCCAATTCTGACATAAAACATAATTTGAATCCTTTACATCAGTTTGCTTCTGATATTTGTCCCGTGAGCTTTGCTGTGAGAGCACGAGTGCCCTGCTGCATAATGAAAGCTCACTCTTGAAGTTAATGTTCTTGCCATCGCTTGATGTGGTTTTCATCTAACAGAGCTAATTCAGGTATTTTTTAAGGGGTCACACTCTTGGTATGGAAAATTCAAATTGCAAAGGGCGGCTCTTCCAGATAATGTTCCCTCTTATTCTCTCATTTGTGTTGTTTCCTCAGCTGCAAATTAGGTTTATATTGTGAAATAACATTTCGGCGCCATGAATAGATTAGGCTGAGGTGTAAATGGAAATGGAAAGGAGCACTGCCTGTGTAATATATAAGGTAATCTGTAAACAGAGGGGTTTCAAATGTTTTTACAGAGAATATGTTTATATATATATATTTTTTTTCACTTTATTGTATTTGTGTGACGATACACATTTGTCATTCCTCAACAAAAGAACAGAAGAATATTTTTTCAATAAATCCTGTGTCCCAGAGGCATTCTCAAACAGGTAGATGGCATCCCTGATGAAATCAATATCTGCATGGAGCTGGAAAATCTTCACTTTTCTGATTTGATTAGTCGGATGTTTCTGGTGTGAAGGCTTCCTTATATTTGTAATCCTCATTTTGGACATTTAGATGAAATAAAACTGTTTACATTCACTTCAGTATTGCGAGCAGTACTCACTCTTTTTTGTATTCTACTTGTATCCATCACTCAAATTCAGAAATCATTGATACTACGCTCTTGCTGATTAGATCCTAAGCTTGCCCTGTAGTTTAAAAAAAAGCTAACCAATTATTTAAAAAATGAATATGACAAAATGCCGCTTCAAAACACCATTTTTAATTTATATTTGTCAGATTTTAAATAATTAGGACCATGCGTCATGTATGTTAGACAGCACCCTGTCAGTTCCTCAGTTTAAAATTACAGCATGTCTGAGATTCCCATATGAAATTCATCTCATCATTTGCCACTATCTAATTAAACCGTCAAATCATCTCAGCTGAGAGCCATAAAATCTGCATTAAAAAGAAAAAAAAAAAACACATAAAACTGTCTTTAATTTTTTTTCCCCAGATAAAAACTGAAGTTGGACAGATATCACAGTGTAATCTACACTGCTGTCATTGTAAATTATTAGGACTTACTATTTTTGAATTGTCAAGATTAAAGATTTTAGTCCTTTTTTAATTTTATAACATAATTCTATTTGTGCTAAATACATAATAAAACTGGTTTTTCTTTAGCATTTCTACTGTCTGGTGACAGCAAACCAACATCAGACTAAAAATGTTAATTTTCCAAATGCCCTTTCAAGCCTTTCTGCATATGAATGTCTAGTTTTATAGCAACTGGCTGCACATTACCTGAGGCTGCATGTATGTACTTATGAGAGAAGAAAATAAACCAAGAGAACATGTTACACTTGACCTTAGGCACTGCTGACACAGCAGCTTGTCAGCTTGCATTTTGTAAACAACTGTATAGAAAGTTGTGCAACTAAAATGATGCAAGGCTTTCAAAACTCAATATACTATAGTAAGCAACATTTAATTAGAAATTATATTTAAAGGCCTACTTTCACTGACCAAAGTACTACACAAAGTATGCCTATCTAAATATATGAATACCATATATGCTGTAAATATCAATTTTATTGCTTCAATGGAGTTTTGAATAGAGCACGGCTCCTTACTTTACTTTCTACTCATAGCTGAAGGTGCTCTGTGTAAATTTCAGAAAACTATTGTTATTAATGACACCTGTTGACATCATCTTCATCTTGTTTGCATGACCCAAAACAGCAAAATCAGCAGTCACACCAGTTTTATTTGTTCCTATTTGGAGTTTGTGTTGGAGTCTGCTGGGAGCCTGTTGTTTGTTGGCATTAGTGAATAGTGGACTCCATTTATAAGCTACTGTTAGCTAGTGTTGCTCACTGTTGACGCTAGGTGCCAAATAGAAGCACCGAGGCAAGACACTTGGGAGCATAAGCGTCACATCCTTTGGATTTTCACAGAAAATCCCACAATGTCCCACATGCTTCACACAGAAAACAGTCCACAGGCTGTTAGAGGCAACCAAGGGAGTCAAGGAAGGGATTCTGAAAGCTGCACAATGCATGTAATCCATACTACTTTTTAAATTAATTGGTTTTAAAAAAAAATTATATGTTTAATATTTTTAAAGGCTTGGAAGTCAATTCCTGCATTCACAGAAAGAAGGTGCAGTAATATATTTAATCCCTCCCGTCTTGTTCAGTTTAAGCTGCTGCAAGTCTCTTGTTTGAAAATCATAACTGACCTCATGGAGTAGAGATTGTTAACTGTGACTAAATGCAGAAAAAGCACAACACTGAATGTGTGAAAACTGCTGATGACTTGGCAGGCCTTGAATTAATATAAAAGAAAATTAGCTTTGAACTACCTTCCACCTCCTAAAATCAAGCTAAAAAAAACGTTTTTTAAACTTAAAAAGTGAGGCCAACAATGAAAACAAGGTGAGACTGCATCCAAAAAAGTCAATGGAGGTCCAAGTTTAAATGCTCAAGATTAGAGCAGATTTAAACACATATAGCAACACATAGTGCCAACAAAGTTATCCAACCAGCGTTAAAGTGCGATGATGACGCTCTTTCTCATCCAAGATTTTAAAAATTCAAGATCATGATCGTTCTTGATTTTGCAAGCTAGCTTTAGCCGGGGTATGCTCGCTAGCTAACAAATTGCGATTGAGAAGTTGTTAGCCAGTGAGCATGTGGTTTCACATTCAGTTTAAAAACACCAAGATTGTAGCAGCAGAAAAGTTCAACTTGAGGTTTCAAAATGGGACTTCATTGGCAGTGGGTGGCGTCATGGTAGCTACGATGATTTCATGCCTTTGTGATCGCTAACAGCTGATAGCTAACTATAGGTGTTGATGTTGTAAGAGCGGGAGCAAAAACAAAAAAGCATCTTCTGTCAACATTCATTAGCTGCAGACTTATGATGGGTTCTGGTCTGTTGTGCACCACACAAGTTGACAGCATGTCTCCTGGCCTTTGAATGTCACTCAGCTGCTACCATGTGCAGAACCCACCCAGAGGCTCGAAGCTTAGACAGTGCTTTCACATATATACAAGAAAATATACAAGAAAAAAAGACTGAAAATATATGCACAGCAGATACAGTATTTGTACAGTTAATGCATTTCCTTTCAGAAAGAGTGTGACCTTTTGGCAGCTAGAGAAGCAGCGCAGGAGGCATTGTGTGTTTACCTCACAAACAGTTAGCAGACATAAATAGATAAACATGGTTCTGATGGAAAATGCTTTGGCCTGCAGGCTGAATGTGCTGCTGACAAAAGCACTTCACAGAAATTGGCCAACCTAACCTGTAAATCACAAGTAAATATATGTTTCTGCACAGTGCCAAAACAGTGCCAGAAGTTGGGTTGATGGCAAATTTCAGAAACACACAGATGATGACTTTGAGCTACAATTAAAGCGGCCTAATAAGGTTGTCAGCTGAGCCGTGGGTGGATCATTAGGGGCAGATTCAGTTATCTTTACCACATTAGGTCAGTTTAACTTCCATAAAACCATTAATATTGATGACAGATGCACAGCAGTTACGCAAGCAGGAGTCAAAATCGTGTTTTGATACAGCATCAGCACACGGCTGATGCATTAAACAATGAGGAGATATGCACAAGACCCTCCTGCACTCCCATATGAAAAAGATATATATAAATCTTATAAAGTTTGTATCTGTCATTTGTGAAACTTATATTAAAAGCATACAAGAGTGAAAACAGATATAAGATCCCTTGAAAAATCATATAAATGAAACTTGTATGTTTTGGATACTTACTAAAATAATATATGAAAAAGCTATCAATCTGTCAATCCTTTCCGTGTCCGGGCCGGGTGAGGTTTCCCATGTTGAGTCAAATTGACTATATGAAGTAGGCCACATCTTATGTAAGTCTTTTATAAGTTTTTACTATTTCTTTTCTATATGGGCTATTATGAGGTACTGTTGTGTATGCTGTATTTTACATATCTGGCATAGAGTTTTCTGTCATTGACCATCAGGCAGAAATTCTTTGAGTTGTCATCTGCCTTGCTGGATGTGATGCAACCACCAGTTGAGAAAACATGTATTCACCGACCAGTTAGCGAGCGGTCAGGGAATAAACATTTTTCCTTAGCAACCAGTGGTTGCCAGATGATCACGAACCAAGCTCCAGTCTGTGTGACTGGGAACTTATTGGCTTGTTCCTACATTGGTACACGTTCTAAACAGCAGACAAATTCACATCAAATCATAAGTGATCACATGACTGACCTGTATGCTAGCCACTACTTGCAGATGAGCTAACAGTGCTATTTAGTTATAAATGAGTAGATGCCAAAAGGGCAAACTGGCAGCTTTAGTCAAATCTGTCATGTAGTCACAGTCAGGGGTCGTGAACTTGTTGCTCTTTTGCCCACCTCCACTGGTTTCCTTTGGCTTTGACAAAAAACATTAATGAATATGAAAATGGAAATAAACACTGGGTATGTTTTTTCATTCTCCACTTCTAAAAATGTCTAGCAGATACATTGAGTTGTTTTTGGGGGTTTTTTTAAATGCTTGAATATGTGTATTAAAGCCTGTGCCTGTCACCATGCAATTTATCTTTATAATTTTGCTTAGCCTCAATAGTGGCCAGCAGGGACATATACACAAACAGATATTCAAATCACCCGAGCTATGGATTCCAAATCCAAAAGAGTAACGGTTGCAGGGGAAAACAGACAATTTAACAGTCCATAAAAACACTCATCAACACTCCTGGCCTAATGTGATAATAATCATTGAACTGCGTGTGGACTGCATGTAGTCAAAATTACATTAAAACTGGTCATAACTTTTAAAAGCTCCAAGGCTGCTATCTGCAGAGAAAGGCATTATCTACTTCAAAGGCTTAAACCTTTAAAAGCTTATAATGTGGGCTGGATCAGGTGACCCTAAACCCACCCTTAGTTACGCTGCAATAGGCCTAGACTGCAAGTGGGACTTCCCATGATGCACTGAGCTTTTCTTCTTCACTCACCTCTTTAAACTCCCTGCTGCATTTAATCATTAGTAATTATTCATCTCGGGTCCTCTCCACAGTGTCTGTCCTGTCCTGTCTCAACAGATGGCTGCCCTTCCTGAGCCCAGTTCTGTCAGAGGTATCTTCCTGTTAAAAGGGAGTTTTTCCTTCCCACTTTTGGGAAGTGCTTGCTCAAAGGCCTCTTGTGATTGGTGGGGTTTTCTTTGTAATATTGAACGGTATTTTCCTTACAATACAAATCGCCTTGAAGCACCGGATGCTGTAGATCAGTGCTATTTGAATAAAATTGAATTTAATTGTTACATTTATTATAAATAGGCTGCTTTATAGCTACGATGTTTAAATGTAGTGCCTAAAATACTAATATGTTTTATGGATTGGTGAATTTAAAAAAAACCCTGGTGATCATTGCAAACTATCACAAGACCTTTCAATTTTAGCTGAGCCACAGTTACACATTTTCATCTTTACTATACGTATAAAGGAAAATATTAACATCTTATCTAATGCATCTCAGCTACATACAGTGATACCACAATGCAAATCTATGTGATGTCCTTAATATTAATTAGGAGGATCTGTCTTTCGATTAATTTTGACTCCTTCATGCTGGCACTTGTGAAATCAGGTTTCCAAGTAGTGTTTTACACCAAAACACAAAGTAATGGTGACAGATACCAATTTGAATGTAAGTGTCTGACTAAGTAATGATTCAAACTCCAGTCGAGTGGTAAAAAGCCATTACTGTCCACAAAGGCTGGCTAATGGCGATAATCTTTAATAGCTGCCTCTGCTCAGTAGTTTCCTCGATTCAATAAGAAAATTAGTGAGCTGAAACAGTTATGCTCATTCAAGTCATCTTTCCCAGCCCGCAGGCTTGTGTATAATACAGATCTCAGATATAAAGATTTTTGCAGTGTCAGTTTGGATCTAATAAGTCTTAAAATGGTGTGAGCTGCTCATTTCTGGCACATAAAAGTCTCCTCTGTGCCCGTCAATGAGATCCAGGTACGTGCTCTAATTATATCAACATAGGTGTGTGTAAACAAAAATATGCACATACACACATACAAAACACTCATCCCTTTTTCATGAGCAAATTTTGAGTACCCAGACAAACAAACATGTCTCTGTGTGGATGCCGCGGGGCTCATAAGCACACTCATCTGCACACGTCACAGTCAGTCAGGCGCTCATGTAAACTTGTTTTCTGCCCTCCCTGAGTGTTACGGCAGCTCATCTGCCAACTGAGGCTGCCCGCTGAATGATTCCACCGTCGAGCATCTCTCCACTGACTGTTTGTTACTGAACAAGATGTTTTAACCAGAGAAAAGCCCTTTCAACAAGAAAGATTCAAGATGTGTTTTATGTTTTACTTCCAAATTGTACCTGCACGAGTGGAGGTCTAACGTTCATGCAGAGGCTCTCTCGTCTCTGGATTTAAAGCTCCATAGGGGACAAGATGGAAAAATAGAGAGGGTAACTGGGACAGCACCCAGGATAATATGCAGAGTAAAGGAACATCCTATATGCAGTAATATAGAGAGAAGCTCATTAGCATGCTCAATTCAGAGAAGCACCTGTGAGAAAACTGTGTTTTTTTTTTCATTAATTGTTTCACCATCGCTTGAGTGGACTCATGAAGTAAGTCTTTGGAAGCTAAATTGAATATTCAACTATTAACTGAAAGGAACTAGGCCTGTAAAGACATCTTTAGGCAGACACTTCAATTTTACTGGAGACCGATCAATAAAGCAGCATGAGCATTTTTAATGATTCTGCCTTTTTAATGTTTCTTTTATCTTAGCCCTGATCCGTATGCTGATAGGTTGTGAAATTTGGCAAAATGAGTCATGTCTGCACCTGAAGCACTCTAGCGCCACCACCAGGTCGTAGTTAAGTGCACGGTTATCTGCATTACCACTGCACTGCATTAATCTGCTAGCAATCTGCCACTAGTTTCAGTGGTCGCAACCAGTTTGGGTATACTCACTTTTCCTTAGCAACTGGTGGTTCCCAGGCGGTCGCCAACTGGGCTCTAGGCCTGTGTGATTGAGACCTAAGCTGACAAAGTGGTTGTGGTGGCGTATCACAGTAACGTTATGATCTACCTAAAAAATTTAAAAAAACAAAACAAAACAAAACAAAAAAAAACTTGTCAAAGACACTTTTAAGGAAGAAGTGAAATTGCAGCATTTCGCCTCTAGAGGGCATCTCAACAAAAAACAATTGTTTTGGCTAATAACGTTAATGTTCCCTGAAACAGAAACCACAACTAAAGATATGTGTAGTTTATTATATTACCATTAATATCTATAATGTAATTCCATTTTGAAAAAAGCTTATTTATTGTAACATTTTTATAAAATTTGAAAAAACTCTTGTAGGCTGCCATTTTTGACATCAGGTTATTGCAATAGTCTTGGTTCCTAAAGCCGGACAAATGTGTTTGCTGTTAAACTTTTCGATTTGAACTTCAGTGTAAAATAATAGAGGAGGAAAACATACCAAGCTGAAACTGTGGATCAATAAAAGATCACAGAGGTGAGGCAGCAGGAGCAGAGGTGGCGGCTTTGTGGCAATTACTCGTCTATGCATCCACTGTTTTAATATAGCTCCCTTCTACTTTTTTTTTGTTTTTTCACCATCACACACAGAGAAACATGGCCTGCAAACATATCTGCTGACCAATGCACTTTTTTTTAGTTTCCACTGAGATCAGAATCGTGACCGCTGGTTTGCTACCATCCTGGATGTTTTCATATTTCGTAAAGCAATTTTCACCCGACATCCGAGGCCGTTTAGAGTCCATGTGGGAGAAAATTGTGGCACTTCGTTTGGTTTTAGCAGTCGCTTTTAACAAGCAGCGTTTGTGAGCTCTTGTAGTCGATTACATGCATCAAATCCATGAAGAAAAGTGCTGACAACGAAGCTTAAACACTGCTTGCATCTGTATTTTCAGAGGTGTTCATTTTAATCCTGTTACATACCGACTACGTGATAAAGCGGGAGGAAAAAATCAAATCAAATTGCGTGACGTGTTTGGCTGAATTGTATTAAATCACTCTTATTAAAACATGATCTGCTGACATTTGATTCCTGGATATATTTTTTTTTTCAAAGTAAATGTCAGCACCTCATTTTTATGAGGATTATTAATCAATTCAGCAGTTGTTGGCTCTTCAAACACAGTAATCAATAAACCCTATAAGGTATATCTGAATAGAGTAAAATTTCTCCTCACCTCCCTGCAGACTCCTTCAGACACCTTCAGTCTGAAGATCCCCGCCTGGGATCAGTTACAGCGTTTCTTTATTCAATTCACACTCATCCCTTTCAACGGGAACACAGAGATACATTTAAGTCCCAGTGTTTTTTCCTTTTGCACATTTATGGGCCAGTGGAACACACACTTCATCCCAGTAAATGATGAAGAAGCAATGCAGAAGAGCGCTGTGAGAAGCTTGAGACATTTTACTTTCCAATCAGTAAACGACCTTGCAGTCACATGTCGGAGAGCCGGATGAAAGACGACCTTGGAGAGCTCGGATTGTTTCGTTTTGCTTGCCAATGCCTGCCGTCATTAATAGAAGTATGCAGCTGGCAGTTAATCCCCCTTTAATACGCTGTAGGAGTCATGTTCTGTATGTCTCATGTTAAATATATGCTTTGTAAAAATAAATAAATGTGTGCAGTCTTGTCCATCATTCTTAGCTGTAATATGGAGGAGGCCTTCACACAAACAGAAACAGAATCTTCTCTGGTTATTCCTGATGCTTAAAAATTGCAATATTCCTGCAATTCTTTTTACATTTACATCTTTTTAATTGGTAAATACTGTTGGTATTCCTTTTACTTTATTTACAGTATATTACCAAATTCACTCACCCACCCAAATCATTAAATTCAGATGTTCCAATAAAGTCTGTGGCCACAGGTGTATAAAATCAAGCACCCAGGCATGCAGACTGCTTCTACAAACATTTGAGCAAGAATAGGTCGCTCTCAGGAGCACAGTGAATTTCAGCATGTTACCTCGATAGGATGCCACATGTTCAACAAGTCCAATTGTGAAATTTTCTCACTACTTCAACACCACACTCAGCTGTTAAAGTGGAAACAATTGGGACTGACAGCAACTCAGCCACAAAGTGGTAGGCCACATAAAATCACACAGCAGGGTCAGCGGATGCTGAGGAGCATAGTGCGCAGAGTTCGACAACTTTCTGCAGAATCAATCACTACAAACCTTCAAACTTCATGTGACCTGCGTAGAGCGCTTCATGGAATGAGTTTCCATGCCGAGCAGCTGAGGCCAAGCCTTGCATCACCTAGTGCAATGCAAAATACGGATGAAGTGGTGTGAAGCACGACACCACTGGAGACGTGTTCTCTGGAATGATGAATCATACTTCTCCATCTGGCTATCTAATGGATTTGGAGTCTAATGGATTTTGAAGTCCAACTGCATTGTAGCAAGTATAAAGTTTGGTGGACGGGAGTATGGTGTGGGATTGTTTTTCAGGAGTTAGTTCCAGTGAAAGGAACTTTTAATGCCTCAGCATACCAAGACAATTTCATGCTCCGAACTTTCTGGGAACAGTTCGTTGATGGCTCCTTTCTGTTCCAACATGACTGCACACGAGTGCAAAAAGCAAGGTCTATAAAAACGTGGAGGAGCGAATTTGGTGTGGAAGAACTTGACTTGACCTCAACCTGAAACCTTAGGGATGAATTAAAGCGGAGACTGCGAGCCAGGCCTTCTCATCCAACATCAGTGTCCGACCTCGCAAATGTGCTTCTGGAAGAATTGTCAAAAATTCCCATAAACACTCCTAAACCTTGTGGAACGCCTTCCCAAAAGAGTTGGAGCTGTTATAGCTGCAAACGGTGGGCCAACATCAAACTAAACCCTGCGGATTAAGAATGACATCCCACTCAAGTTTATAAGAGTGTGAAAGCAGACGAGCAATATAGTGTAGGTGTTATTGATTAGTGCTGTATGGCTGCCATACAAAACCAAAACCCTAAAATACAACACCAGAATCTTTTTCTATTAAATGCTGTCAGAATTTATTTGAAATTGTGCCCTGCTCAGTTTAGTAGCCATGGGCAGGTTTCCCTCTCTCTGTTCCAATACCTATATATAAAAAATAGATGAAGCCATCATGCGCTGATCTGTGAAATCCTTTGGCAGGATATATTTGAGAATTCGGGGATTTGCCATGTTATTGTTTCGAAACCAAATGTGACAAACAAGGGGATGATCTGACTAAAAATGAGAAACACTGCCTGCTCAAAACTAATATCATGCAAATAAGCCTTGAAACTAGTGACTGGGTTTATAAATTCAGTAGCTCCGTTTTTTTAAATCAAGTTAATAAATCATGTGATATGTTAGTTTTAATAGAAGTTTATGGGAGAGATGACCTGACTTCTTTTTTCTTAATCGGAGGAGTTTCTCGCTGGTGGCCATTACAAGTTCGGTTAGCTTCAGACTCAATTTGACTCATTTGACTTCACTTTTATCCACCTTAGTGAAAAAACATAAAAAAGTAAACCAAAGTTTCTTAAGTTTATTTCCTGGATTATTCTACAAATAGATATCCTGGAATATTTCTAGTAAAAAACTGAAACATTTTTCATTTTAGCACAGATAAACATCAGTTATTCAACCTCTTATGAAATGTGGCTCTCAATCAGCATAATTAGCATTTTAAATTAGCACTGATCTGCTGTTTGCAGATTATGCACAGAAAACATAGCGAGTATGTGCCACTATAAGAAACTGAATAAAATTATTAACTAGGACTTTTAAAACCATTGATATGTATTTTTGCATATGGAGTTTTTTAATCCTTTCCCACATTAAGACGAATTTGATGACCTCCCCTGTAAACATAATTCATCTATAGCTTTGACATCTTAGTATATATATATATATAAGTGAAGACATGCATTAGAATAGTTTCCAGGTTTTTTCAAGGGTACTCTGCACAAGTAGAGACCACCCTCGCTAACATCTGACGCACGCACCAGCATTTTGTTATGTAAGAAGCCAGAAATATGACAGAAACCACAAAGTTCAGAAAACAGCTTCAAGGCTAGTAGGCTTTTAAGGGGTAAAGAGATAAAAGTAGTGTCTTGCAGTACTCCATATCAATTTTCTTTTTTAATAATCGCCGTGTATTGTATCAGGAACTTTATAACTGGTTAGAGAAACTATTCCTGTCAGTGTTTGTCATCAATGTGCAACAAGACCAACTGGTTTGCTGATGTCATTTGTTCTTGTCAGAGCCATTGTGGACTCTGTTGCGGTCAGCTGTTTTCACTGAAGCACTAGCACCCGTCCCTGCCATAACTAGTGTGGAGAAAGCATGTAACAACTATGCATTTCTAATGAGGAGATTTGCTGTTCTCATAAACAGCAGGCAGGAGAGTGGAGATAAGGAAGGAGAGGAGAAAGACGGGAGGGAAGTGGAATAAATCCCAAATTTAAGGATTGAAGGGTCTTTTCACAACATCGGTAGAGTGTTGGCTCGAAATGTGTGTGCTGTGTGTGCGATTGCGTAAATGTGTGTTGCATGAAGGAGTGGGAGTCATCCTTTCTAGAGGCTGCTGTGCCAATTTTTGGCGTGCGTTCACACGTTCATGCATGTCTGTTGCATGGCATCAATTTTATGGTGCGACCATATACGAGAGTGGGTGTGTTTGTTTGCATGACAGAAAGCAACAGAGAGAGATAACTTAAGGGGGAGATGAAGTAAGAAAGAAGACATGATGAACACCACTGAACAAAGACATCAAGCAGTTTCTGAAGATTGCAAAAAAAAAAAAAAAAAAAGCACCAGTACGTCTATTCATCATCCCGTGCTGTGTGACAGTTTTCTGGCTCCTCTTTTTGATAGACAATGAGTTTCAGAGAGTGGACTTAAATCTGAAAGGAAGAGACAAAGAACGAGGGGGGCAAGTCAGATAAAAAGAGACAGAGAGAACACCAATTTTGCCCTCTCAGCTGACGCAAGGGGGAAATAGCATGTTTCCCCTTGTCCATCACAGACTCAAGAGCTACTAGCTTAATTATACAGAGCAACAGAGACTGAACAGACTGTGTGTGTGTGTGTGTGTGTGTGTGTATGTGTGTGTGTGTGTGTGTGTGTGTGTGTGTGTGTGTGTGTGTGTGTGTGTGTGTGCGTTTGAGAGAGCGACAGTTGGATTCGGATGCAGTGTATTGGCTTGGAATTAACACGAACAGAAAGATGGAAAGGTTTAATTAGATGTATTCCCCCTTAAAACTAGCACACTTTGTGTATCTGTGCGGCTGACATTATGAGGACATAATAACCAATCTCATACGCGCATAGGGAGACAAACAATTTCCTCACAAGGAAAAATTCTCAGTCTTGGGGTTAAGTTAGGTGCATAACATGTTGAAAGAATATTTAAACTTTGCAGGAAAGGAAATATGGGGGGGGGTTTCTTTACAGGACTGAAAAGATGAAAAGCACTCTCATGCTTGTGCGTCAAATACAGGGTCGGGGCATTAGCTTAAAGACTAAAAGCAGAGGGAGGACTGTTCAGTTGATTAATTTTTCCATCATGACTAATTCCTCATGTTTTTTCAAACATTAGTTTGAAAAGGCTGATGCGGTCGGTGAGCACAGCTTTTACTTTTGGTCAATTTTACCAGATTTAGCTAGAAGCTACTGACCTCTCCAGCTCCGGTACATTATTTCACCTCAGTGGCATGTGGTGAATTTTGTAGAAAGGCAAGCAGAGATGATGACAGGTGAATTAAACCATGTGTGACACAGTTAATCATTAATATCTACGGGGGATTAAAAAAAAAACATTAAGGAAAATTTATGGTGGTGACTTAATACAACTGGATAACCTTTATACATCTGGTCACCCAAGTTATTCTTTAGATATGCTATTGTGAAAGTGCTGCTAACTTTACTGTTTTTAAAAACCAGACTGGATTATCCACAAAGCACATGTGCAAGCAACTAGAAAAAGCTGCTGGCGAGCTAAAGTCATTGTTAACAAGCATCCCCATTAAATCGCTTGCCCAGATTTCAATGGGATCCCAGTCAAGCAGAGTCAACCTGGTCCCAGAGACAATACCCAACTGCCACAAGGTGGAAGTAATTTTAAAGAAAGATGCAAACAGGCAAGAAGCTTTATGACAGAATGCTGTGTTAGATGACAGAGACTGTTTTAACTGATGCCTATTTTTAGTTTTTAAAGGGCAAGCACTGCTGGTCTTGCTTGCCCTGATGGAACGACACTGCTAAACCTATACCAATAAAACTTTTTCTTCTTTTAAAATTGGAATAATGTCATTAATTGTGGTTTTAAATCATGCAAAGAAATTATTTTATTTTGGTTTTACAAAAATTCTTTCAATAATTCTAGAACAAAAACAAATTTTAAACTTCAGCCATGCTTTAGCAAAATTTGCGAGTATCATTTTAACACCAAAATGTAGATAAATGGCTAACAGTTAAGTTAACTAAGATGAAATCATCACAACGAGGCTTTTTCAATCTTTTAATTTCATGCTTCTGTTTAAAACATCTCATTTTTATGTTGTGTGTTCAATATTCAAACAATTTGCAAATACACTAGATGCATTGAAATTACTGAAGAACCTAAAAGTAATCCCTCAAGAGGAAAGGACAAGGTGAAATGTCTAATTACGGTATAATTAATAACAAATCAAATCAATGTCGATCTCCTGGCTTAAGCTCACACAACTTTCCAGTATCTTCAATCCATCAAATCCTATATAACATAAATATAAACATCTGTGCTCATAAGTGATGCTGCTGTTTCAGTTAAAGGGTTAAGAACAAACTGAAAAACTGTTTTTTGTTGCTAAAGTGATTCCGTTTCTTTGTTTTTATTCCACATTGGTAAATATCCATCAGGTTAATCCAGTGCTGGTTTTGCTCATTGCATTAAAGAAAAGGAGAATCAGCCTCACTCTTAAAGGTTGGTTTAATTCTGAAGGGGAATGTTTAGATTTCAAAGCAGTGTCCTCCTAAATGGCAAAAACAAGTGTGTGTGTGTGTGTGTGTGTGTGTGTGTGGTGACAGTGGGGGGATGCAGGAGGGAGTGAGGCGAAATGGTCACATGCGTAGCAGACTGTCAAGGAACAACTCGCCCCCTGCCTCTCTCTCTCTTTCTCTCTCATCCTCTTGACTCCTTCCATCCTCCTCCTCTGCCTCCTCCTGCATGCCGCTCTCCTCTCTCCCCTCAGCTCCTCATTTTCATCTTAATCTGCGCTCGCTCCGTCCCCACTCTCCCTTTCTCTCTTCAGCTCTTTCCCTACTCTCTGCTCCCCGCTCCGCCACCTGTTAGTCTCCTCCTCCTCTTCACACCAGAATCCCCTCTTCTTCCTCTTTTTCTTTTATGAGGAGTTTCACACTTACGCTATCACTGAGGTAAGACACCATTTTTATTCTTTTATTCTGAAATGCAGATAGTTTCAATCTAAAGCCAAAGCTGGAAATGTTTATTATTCCTCTTAAATTGCACCTGCACTTCTTCTCAAATGTTTGGTTTTACGTTTTGTTGGCCACCTTCCGCTGCTGTCATTGCATGCTCACTTTGTCTGTGAGGTTCATGTGCACGTCTGCTTCTTTTTAAGGTAAAAAACTAATGCATCACAAACCAGACAGATCATTCTGCATACAGCAGTGAGGTGCAACATGTGGCATGTGTCTGCTCTTTCACTTTTCTTTCACACCTTCCTGTCACACTCTCACTCAAGTTTTCCCGTTCCTGGCTGCCTGAAAATAACTTGGCTCTTAATTTATAAGTGCCGACTGTCACGATGGTTAGCTGCAGATGATGCTGAGTACCAAGCTCTAATGAGCAGCTACACTCTGAAAGCACAGTACTATACCATCTGCCTGTCAGCCAGCAGCTTGTTATTTAAAGGTGAACGGAGCCTGCCGCAGGGGCCCCATTGTATGTAGGACACGGGGGAAAGTAGACGAAAACCAGCCGGGAGACAGAGAAATCCTCACGTACCTACAGGTGGAATAAAGGTGTCTGTGAAAGACTAATGGAGAGATAATGAGAGATAAAGAGTGCAGGAGAAGAAAGGGGAGGTGAGAAGGCAGAGGTTGAAGAATAGAGCCCCCATGCCTGTGATATGACTCTAATTTAAAGTGAAGGAGCTAAAAGGGGAGGAGGGGAGATTGCATGTTGCGCAAAGATATTTCTGACCGCCAGACTGTGGCAGCGTCGCTCCTCCCTCTTGAAGCTGGAAACCTATGTAACCTCATGAACATAAGTACAAGGGGGCCGTGCATAAAATACTCTACTGTATGTGATTGCATAACTAATTGATGTAGGGACAGTGTGTGTGTGTAGCTGTGGGAAAACAGTGGCACATTATCCTGCAGCATATAGGAATTATGTAAAGTAGTGCTTCAGCACATAAAAACCTGTAAAGTGTGACGCTGAAATCGGCACCTTATTATCTCACGCGCGTGCAGCCAGACTTCTCAGCAACAAGATGACGAGGAAACGAGAAGATGAGAGAGATTCCAGCTGGCAGCGTGAGAGCGATCAGTCCTGAGCTCCCTGAGAGCTTCTGCTTCCCAGAGAGCTGCGAGCCGCCGGGCCTCTAGGGTGTACGTGTGCTGCTGTTGATGCCTGTGGTGCTGGTGGTGCTGGTGGTGCTCAGGCTGCTCCAGCTTACGGCCACATCTGCCAAAACTGGGGGTGGGTGGGGACTGACTGCACACATTATATCAACCAATACCCTCCAACAAGCTGCTGTGTGTGTGTTTGTGTGTAATTTTAGGGGAATTAATTACTCATAGAAGTGTATTTACATGTGTGATTGCAGATGTGCATGCTGTTATGGCACAGTGTGTGTGTGTGTGTGTGTGTGTGTGTGTGTCACGCACACGCTTTCCTGGCTTATTTTTTCTTATAAGAACTTCTGAATTAATCCATCAATAAATTTTAGTCAATCAACATCTCAGAGCTCACTGACTCGTTTTCACCTTCATCTTAATATCAAGCAATCCACCGCTTAAGTTCATTTTCACCCGTGGGCGGCTTCTGTTTTGTTTTGTTTATTTTATAGTCAGACAGAAGTGATTTATTGCTTTGTTTTCTCTCTAAATGATTTAACTCTGACTCTGCGTGCAACAAGTCTGAGGATATCTCTGCTTTGCTTAATCGAGCTTTAAAACAGAGCGGCAGCGCTTTTCCGTGTTTTTCAGGATTTCAGATGTCATTAAATGTGCTCTTGTGGCACCAAAAACATGACAGCTGCTGGTTTATAAAAGGCAAGATGTCCATCATTTCCCATCCCAGAGCCAGAAGTCTGTCAAAGTCCTTTCAGTCAAATGAGTCAGGGAAGTTTGCAGCGTGGCACACTGCGGCGTGCTTCAACAGTTTGTTTCAACGCCGGCCAAGAAAGAGCTGGATTATCTGTGGTGTATATTACCCGCTGTTGTGCTCACAGCAGTGAGACCAGATCGTGTATGACGAGTGACCCTCGGTGCCCGCAATTCTACTCAAGGTCAACGGTCAGAGACAACAAATTTAGAGCCACTGACAGCCAGGGGAGTTGTTGGTCATAATGATGGTGTCCTGATGAGAGAAGTCTCGGAAATGAATCTGTTTACTAGCTTTGACCCCAAAAACAGCCTGCAGCCATTAACCTAGCATAAAGAATGGTAGCTGGAAAACGACTAGTCCGATTCTGTTCAAGTGTAAAGCAGGGTGTGGTTTTACCGGACGGGTACACAAATATTCTCACTTTGTAGCGTTTTGGTGGCTACTTTCACAATGATTTCGACCTTTGGTTATAGTCGGCTAGCCTTTTACTACAGTTCAAGTGTAACCGCCTGCTTGCTGTAGCTACATTTTTGCTCACCCATGAGTGTCTTTTTCAAAATCTTGTCAACAATAAATACATGGTTAGTGACTCCTGTAATATGGACATGACAGGCTCATCAAAAATTCAACATCCCCAGTTCTCCACCATGTTTGTTGGTGGCATGTGACGTGACCCGGTGGAGCGTTTCTGTCACCGCCGTCTTGGTGATTTAAAACCAGATGTCACGAGCAAGGAGCAGCTCTGGCTGTGAACCCACACACTCATCGGCTAACTACTTATCAAAAACATGTTTCAATGAGTACACTGTAGGTCGATTGTATTATCGATGCTATTGTGAGCTGCAGCTGGAGCCCCCTGGTGGGCCATGGAGGTACTGCAGGTGCTTGGGGGCCGCAATATTGTGAGAAATTCCGTTCGAAATTATGCATGTTTGAAGTGTGTATGGCAACATATTTATATAAATGTATTTATTTATATAAAATGTGAATTAAAACTGTTAATAGGTGGTGGTCAGTTTGTGATATTATTCATTACACTGACCTAAATTTACTAGACTGATTGAAGTTTGTCTCCGAGTGGCATGTGGGTCGTACACAGACCTTAACACTAAGGTAGCATTAGCAATTTATAACCAACTGCCTGTGCTGTCTATGTTTTTTGCATAAAATTTTCAATACATCACTTTCTTTTGCATTTTTTTCAGTAAAAAAATATAAGATTGGGTGAGGCCCACGAGATTTTCACTAAAATGTACAAACTGACTTAATGTTTCATTCAGAATAACCCAAAAATAAGCAACTGAGCCCATAAACTTTACAGCAAAGGGTTTACACAGGTTAAGCGTGAGGGCAGTGTCCACAAAGACTTCTATACAACTAGATATCATTTTGCAACCACAGCTCCACTTTTCTGACCCAGAAGCTACGTCCAATTTTTCATACTGTCTGCAGTTCGTGACATGTAATTTCAGACCCTTTTAATAGTTCTCTGGTGAAACCATTTGAAAGCAGTAAGCTTATTGAATATACTGACCTTATCCAAGTAGTTTTCTATGTTACATAACTAGTAATTTCACAGAGAAAGAGGGGCTTCGTGTCTATATTCAGTCGAGTCCTTTGAATTTTGATACAAAATCTGACGCAAGACCTTCACCAAAAATTAGTGTTATAGAAGACTGGCATCTGCTCTTTAGAAGGGATAAATGTAAAGAAAATAGAGAAAATATAGGTATACTCTCTGAATTAATCATTAAAATGCCTCTATTCTCATGTTTAACCTTAAAGAAACTCTAATGTTTTTATAGGCTATTAGAGGTAACCGAGAGAGATGAAGACAGTCTCACTTTTTACTTTTCATCCAATAAAACCTTGAAACTGAGCTTAAAAATAAGAAAAATACTTAAACAGAACCCCGAGCCTTCCCTGTCTGAAATCTCATTTTTATGTTTCTAAACCTCGCTGAACTCGACGTGCACGGCAAACACGGAGTAAGTGCAAATATTAACTTCTCAGTTCCAATCGATTAATGCAGAGAAAGCAGCGACGGTAGTCCAGGGGGGGATTTTCAGTTCACTGCAGAGGACAGAATGGCCCCTCAAGCCCTGCTGAGAAAACAAAAGCTATGAGATATTTGTTATCCACCCCCTCTTTTTTTTATTTTGGGAAAAGAGCAGACACATCAGCCTCGTGGTCAGCTCCACTCCTTGGAACCACAACACTATATAAGCATCGGGAATCTTCTCTCCATCTCAGCCTGTAAAGATTTATGTAATTACCTTTGTGTCTGCAGAGGATTCTGAAAAGATTTTTATAGATAAGATGCATGCTCAGACACTCTCACACACACTGCTGTTTCATCGAGGATGATTAGGATATGGAGGAGACCCTCGTTGTCCATTATCTTTTATCCTCTCTGATAGGCTTGGGTTCATTCAGATCTGCTTAATTGAAATGCAAATGTATGCACATCTTAAATGTAATGTCATCTTTTAAAACTGTTCCAGTTACACTGGAAAGATTTTCACCAGGAAAGCACTGTGAGGCAAAAACATCCTTAGATATGTTCTTGAAAACGAAAATCCTAGAGGAGCAGAGACTGTTTGTAATCAAACACCTCACTGAGCTCAGTGCTGAGGAAAAGAAATTGCCCCGTCTTCACTCTTTTGTGTGCATACACTAATGTAATATTCTCCTTTCCAGCCCTATGACTGTGCGAAAAGGAAAACGTTTGGGCATCACCATCCAGGAGCACATGGCCATCGATGTCTGCCCGGGCCCCATACGCCCCATTCGTCAAATTTCCGCCTACTTCCCTCGCCTCTCGCCCACTTCCTCCTTCTCCGAGCCACTCTCGCCCAATCAGGTGGCGGCGCCCGCAACGCTCAGCCCTGGCAGCACAGGTCAAGCTGGAGGGCCCATCGGAGGAGGAGGGGGAGCAGCGGCCTGTTGTCGCCACAGTTACCGGGAGCAGCGGGGGGTGGGGGCTCCCTGTCAGCCATGAGCAGCATGGACACCTCCATTGAGATCGACAGCTGTGACAGCGATGATAACAGTGAGTCACCTGGAAGTCTCATTGAAGCAACCTAATCTAAGAGCAAATAAAATTAAGTCAGCGCACATCTGGTTTACTGCGGGCCATTTCACTGCTTGAAATATTGAAAGAACTTTGCACAGCGGCAAGAGCCGGACCAATACTGCTGCATTTGTTATCAGCACATGTGCTGTCCACATGTGTCAGTCTGAGAACATAGTGTCACTGCATAGTCTGCAGAATGGCTCCAACTTTATTGTAAAAAAAAAAGCAACTTTCCTTATCAAATTACCTCAGAATATATCATATAAATATAAGTTTATTAATCTGGCCTTCTAAAGCAACAGTGACACGGTGAATTCAGAGGTTTGAGACCACAACATGACCAAAATTATGCTGGACATCTGCAATGAACTTGCAATTTCATTGTCTTTCAGATGGTTGCTTTGAAGGGGACCAGTCATGCAACCGCTCAGTCAGTTGCCATCTTCAGAGCAACTTTTGCACATAAAGTTGGCAATAAAATGGCAATTTTGTTTGCAATTAACTGCAATAAATTGGCTAAATCGGTAAATTCACAAAAACTACATGCATTCAGAGTCCAGCCAGAACCTCAAAGATCTGAAATTCACAAATTCCTGCATTCATATTGATGTACAGTCTGCAGGGCGATGATTTAATTGTGGAAAGACATAGGCGCTTGACAACCTTGTTTTTATATAAGAAAATAACTAGAACACAACTATTTAGCAACTAAGTTTAGTCAAGTTATAAACTAGTCCCAAGGTTTTTAATCACCAGGTTGCCTGGTGGAAGGCAACCTTGCAGGCTGAGGGTGTTGCACAATCAACCTCTCACAAACCAGCTGGTCTCTGCAGCTACTTGTAGTCAGTCACTAAATGTTAAAAAATTCAATTCTGTCACCAAGAAACCTCTCAGTTTTCTTAGTTGCAAGGAGGTTGTGATCCCATTTTTGCTAAGACCGCACAGAGCGATGTGCTTTTTGTAGTCCATCTTCAGGACCATGTAGTTTTAGATGAATATAAGCGTCTCCCGACACACTGTTATGGAGACTCATGTAAATGCAGTGGGATTCTCTGTGCCTATAAATTCCCCTTTACACCTCTCCTGGACCTATTGGGGTGGGAAGCAATTAAATACCATGATTTAAAAAAAAAGGGCAATCATAAACATGTACCAAGACTCGAGTATAAAGTTTTGTAGAAATTTCCGGGTACTACGTTAGAGGTCAACCTCTACGGGAAACAGGAAAAGCATTACAAAGGATGAATGAAAAACATGTTATTCAGTTTAAGAGTTGCTAGATGGGTTTTTGTGTGTTTTTGGGTAGAAGCAGTGTAGCTGTTTTAGCTTGTTTCCATGCTTTTATGCTGAGGTCAGCCACCCAGCTGCTGGCTGTAGCAGTACATGTACTGCAGGCGGATTTGACAACAGTTTCAATCTTTCTCTATCAACTCCCAACAAGAAGGGCAATATTTTATGTATTCCTTTCAAACAAAGAAAATATGTTTTCATAAAAGTCTGAGCGAATTCAATTTTCCCTTCTCATCTGCTGTTTGTGTTTCTCCCTGCCATCATTCTCCATCTGTTTTGCAGATAATAAAGTCATCAGCTCAAAAGCAATTACCAAAGTAAATGGCACAGATTTTTTTTGGTGTGTGTGTGACTTTTTATTAACTGCCTTCCAGCCTCTTTGGGGACACTAGAGTTTGACCTACTGTACGAGAAAGCCACCAGCTCCCTCCACTGCACAGTCCTCCGAGCAAAGGTAAATCCCGAACTCGGAAAACTCCATTAGAGCCACTGCAGCTGAACGAGATGCAACTCAACAGCATGTGTTTTTCATTCTGCTGATTAAAAAAAGAAGAAGAAGAAAAAAGAACCCTTCAAGTCTTAGTCTGTTAGTCGTTTTAAATTCAGTACTGATGTTGAACATTTGTACTGTGATCTTCTTTTTTACATGGCTTGTATCTTTTCTGAAAAGGGTCTAAAGCCGATGGATTTCAATGGTCTGGCTGATCCTTACGTCAAGCTGCATCTGCTGCCGGGCGCCTGCAAGGTCTGATTTTCTTATCAGAACAGAGTTTTTGTCCCTAAATGAAAGAGACCTTCAGCATCCTGTCACAAGGACTCTGAAGTGCAGATTTAATTCATGCTGCATTTTTTTAGCGTTATACAATGAAAACTAAAGTGCAGACCAATAAATCGGCAATGAGGCAAAATGACCTTGTAGACTGTAGGAACTGAACTTGTTTTCCTCGCAGAGGTTGTTTTCTGTTTGTCTCTCCTCGACAAAGCCTGGCATTAAGTTGTTGTTTTCTTCTCTCTGCCCATGGCTTACAGGCCAATAAGCTGAAGACCAAGACTGTTCGCAACACGCTGAATCCCGTGTGGAATGAGACGCTCACCTACTGTGGAATCACTGAGGAAGACATGTATCGCAAAACACTCCGGTAAATGTTTGCTCTAGGAAAGGCTATTTCGGTCCTCTTCATGCCCTGCCTTTCTGTTTATCATTTCCCATCGCAAAGCTGACCCGTGCTTTACAAAGGATTTTCTTATCATCCGTCTCAATCTCAGCTCCTGGTTTTATGGGGTTTTCTCCATTTTGCCATGTTGCCCCTCTCTGTTTCCATCTCCACTGATCCTGAGATCCTCTTCACCTTTATTCCTCCCCATCCTCACACTCTCCTGTCCACCAGGATCAGAAAAGATCTCCCCTCACTCGTTCTTAACCACTCCTTTCTCTTTGTCTCTCATTCAATCTGGCTCTTTGCTTTCTCTCTTTCCAAGTTGCAGTGACAGATTGAGGTCAGACTGAGCTCCGCGGGGTGTTTTAATTTCATTGACCCCCCTCTAGAAGTGACGAAAGCTGCGAATTGTTTCTGCCTGTGACTAAAACTTTGCCGTGGCACACATGGGAGTGGGATTTAAATAGGATCGACGGATGATCTCTCCAGGGAAATTAGACAATCTGGCAGTGTTAATTCAGCAGAGACATGTAAAGATCAGGAGATGGGAAGTTTAACTTAGGTAAACATGGAAACATGTCACCATCGATCTTTGAAATACAGTGCGTCTTTAAAATTAACAAACTTCTGAGAGCGCGAGATTCAAACGATCATTTCAACCTAAAACTTGACAAGCAGTCACTGTGGACACGTTTGGTGTCAGCTCCTAAGAATTTAAGAGTTTCTGATTTTTCCAAAACAAGCTAATGCTACAAGCTAATGCTACAATCACACTGGGGAAAACAGTGATTAGAGACGATGACACAACCAAAATTGCTGTAAGTCTGTGCAATGAACCTCTGGTCTTGTTGGATTTGAAATATTTGAAGACAAGGACCAGGCCAGCAATCACTTGCACTCCAACTTTAGAGCAACTTTATTGCAGCAAAGTAGCAATGAGATGCCATCGGTTTGCAACTGAATGGGGTCAAGTTGGCAATTACATGCGATCTGTTTGTGTAACTATAGAACGTAAATGGTATAAATCAGCAAAAAGCTGTTGCCTCTGATATTCAGATTCAAGCCAGAACCTCATAGGTCTGAAAGAGAAATTCCTCCACAAACAGTGACAAAGTTATTGCAGGGTAGCAACTTAAGTCTAAAAGCTAAAAAAAAATAAATACATTAAAATAAAAATTCAATGCAGTCACTGGGCAACTAGTTGCTAGGAGATTTTTTTTCTTTTTACTCTAGTGTGACTAACCCATAATGTGACAAATAAAAGCTTTTAAAAGGGACAACAAGAAAATGCAAAATCATTGTGCAGAAGAAGAAATCATCAGTATTTTATAAATTACTTAGCTACATAAACAGGAAAAAAGTATCAATGTCATTACGGTAGTTACATGGATCGCTACCAGAGTCAGCGTGCTAAGTGGCTAGCGCCCATATCCTTGTGTAACACTTTGTACCTCATGAGGTGATCGTCAGTGATCGCCTCAAAGAAACAAACTGTGCTGCCCAGATCAATGTTTTCTCTTTTCTAGTCTGGAAAAAAAAAATCATATATTTAGACCAGCGATGAATTAAACAGTAAAGTAATAATGGCTGACGCTCTTGGTGACTAACAGCTGTCGCTATGCTGGAGAGCAGGATGGATACAATAGGCGGCTAAGTAGGGTTTGTTTTTAGCATAATACATATCGCCCTCTTATTCGTCTCCACTTCCTCACAATATTCTCTGCTATAGCCACCGGCATCAGGTGACACTAAGCTTTGGAGGCAACATGCTGAGACTGCACAGCTTATCCCGTTATGATGATTTAAAATTGCAATAAAATTGTTTCTTACTCTGTTCGAACACTGATTTAAGCAGCCTTTGGCTAAGTATTAAAACAAGTATATGTAACATCACAATAAAAGCAGAGTACTTCAGACCATTTAACCAAACACTGACCTCCTCTAAAAAAAAACCCAAAAAACAATTTGCACTTTTTTATCAATTATCATCATCTCTGTTCTATGGAGCATGAATCGATGAATGTAGCTACTGTGACGTCACCTGTTAGATTTTTAAGTCCTGTTTTGAAGCCACATGAGAATCTTGGTGTTTTGAAACTAGATTAGACTAGCAAGGAGTCGATCTGACTGTGAAATCACACATCTTTCTGCACGATCTTTCTGAAAGTTAGAGAAAAAAAATTTACACCTTAGGCTTTTTTTCCCCACTCGAAATGAGCGACTGAGTCCATAACTCATCAGGAAAGTGTGAAAGGAAAAGTTAAGGGCCGTTTGCCACAGATTTCTGCATGATCGTAACGTCACCTTATAACAAAGTTGCCATCAAATAGACCCAAGCCGCGTTTCTGTCGGTCTTGTACCTCTCTTATGTAACTTGTGTTGCTGTCACAGCCGGATTGAAGACATGTATGTAGGATCGTGTCAGTTTTTACCACCATTTTAATAACATATCAGCAGAAAACTCAGATTCACAGATTACACAGAGCAGGATGCTGCAACAGATTTAAAAACCACTTCTCTTGCTAACTAGTGCTGATGTGAAGGTATTGTCTGATTGGGGACACTGATCATTCAGGAGCATATTGTAGGGAGTACCAGCACCAAAACACTGAACTTTAATGGACATGACTATGATGACGTTACTAGCAGCATGCAAAGTGAACACGGTGGGTTTATTGAGAGAATTATGCCTCAGCAGGACTAACTTACGCTGAAACGGGAAACTCATTTTAACCCTACGCCGTAACCTTCTACATTACCTGATGTGATGTAACTACACATCCGGTCAACGCATACCACAACAACTTGGTGGATGGTTGTGGTGTTATGACGTCAGTTAGGACATAGATTTAGTCTAAATCAACTGTTTTTGTAACCACAGGTATCGCCCCCTTGTGGTCATTTCAAATGAATGCATTATTACAGTCCGTGTGTAGGACCACAAGTCAAAATTAATAGTAAAATATTAAAGTATGCAGAACTAAAGAATCAAAATTTTGGTATTTTATCTTATTATTTATCAATGTTTGACTCAAAAAGTCACAAGTTTTGATAAAGTTTTCTACCAGAAATAGACAGCAGGCAGTCACAGTGAGACTTCATCTGTTTATAAGGTGGTGCTGGTATGTGTAGATCAGATTCACCACCCCCTGCTAGGGTTCACATTATGAGTGATGTCTGAGGCGTCAGCAATCATGAGCTGTCACAATGACACTTAAATGTTTTCATTACTTGATGTTCTGTAAGTGAAGCCTTACATCCAGCTGGTATTATAATGGCTCCATCTTTCTTCCCTCTTTGACCCATCATTTTCTCACTTACCACTTCACCCTCGAGCTGTTTTACACCATTTTTCTCCCCTTAGCGCCAGCTGCTGCTCTCATCTGCACTCATCTTTTTCCCCCCCTCTCTTCATCATTAGTTTTGTCTTTTTCTTTTTGATACCCAATGTTTCAGATTAAGGAAACTTAAGTCACTAAGCTAGATATTAACTCTCAGTATTTTAACAGATTGTCTTTTATTATCAGAAACTGAAGACAAATGTTACACCTGTGGTTATGAATTTAGTAAGAAGCCAAATGAAGCAGTAGATGGAGAGGCAGCATGTTTATATACCAATCTCTCCTGTGGCAGATCGCTTTCTTGATTTTCTTTCTTCCCATTGTATGTCTTTCATTCACATTTACATAAAGAGAAAAGGCGCTGGGCTTCAGTTAGCTTGTAACATATCACTTCACATGTTCATTTAAATAGACTGGCCTGTTTTCATCACGTCACTAAATCCTCACATACACAGCATCCCTGCATCTCCTTCACTCCGCTCTCCCCACCCACCCACTAGTCCATTTCAGGCACTATTATGGCAGGTGTAAAAGTTTGCCAGGCCCATAAATATGGATTGACTTAACCTAGCATGATGCACTTTCACATTATATAAATTCCTGCTGGAGGAAAATGGTAATTACTTCTAGTCTGCACACACACAAACACACACACAGGCCTGATTTACATGTAGTGTAGGTCACTTTCTGACTGTGTTACTTTATTCAGGTCATGTTTATGTCAGTGATTTCCCTTCCCTAAAATGACTCATGATATTGTGTTTGACTACCACACACCATCACACACAAAAAGCACTCTTCATCTGATTACTTTACATTTTCTGTCTACACTGTTAATCACTAATGGCATATCAGGGTCATTGTAGGCCTAAAAAAAATTAAAAAGGGTGGTGGGGAGGCGGATCATGACTAAAGAAAAACTTTATATTTTTAGTAAAACTTTGAATTATCTCAGAAATTATACAATACTATGCAAAACCCTTGACTCATGCCTCATTTCTTTGTATTTTGCTCAGAAAATGAGAAATGGGTGCAGTGACTTGTTAAAACGTGCAAGCATACGCAGAAATCCAATCTTGTAATATATGCTGTCAGTCGGTATTTGGTGTGACCACCTTGAAGGACATTCAAAGCTCTTCTTTGGATGTTTCTGCCTTCTGTTATGTTCTCTGTCAAGATGATCCCACACCGCTTCAATAATGTTGAGGTCCGGGCTTTAGGGAGGCCAATCCATGATTGATAGGAAACCACACAGTAGCGCACTATCCAGGTATGCTTTTACTGCACTGGCATTGTGTTTGGGAGCATTGTCATGCTGAAAAATGAAGCTGTTCATGCTTTTCAGATGGCATAAAAACCTGATGGTTCTTTTCTGTGTCCATCAATTTTGACAAGATCGCCAACACCACTGCCTGAAACGCAGTTTGAAATGCAGTTCAGCTTCCACATATTTTTTAAAGACGCCCTGACTGCATGTAGAGATATGCAAAGCTTTGGTCCAACTGCCTTTTGGAAATCGGTCCAAATTTTTTTTGTTGACACAAAAATATTTTCTTATCTATCAAACTGCGTTCTCTTTGTGTTTCATAGATTCAATTAAAGAAATGGAGACACACAAAAACACACAAAATCCCTGAAAGTGTTCTGTTAGTAGCTTTGCTAAGTTGCCTGTTATGTGTGGACACAACACTGTTAAGTGGCTTAACAAAAAAATAAATTCTCTGAAAATGGTCAGGTACAACAACAACAACAAAAAAAAAATACACTGGCTGCTTTTTCACAAATGTTCAATGTCCAAAGAAAAACTTTGAAAGACCTTCAGAAAACGTGGAGAACTAATTCTCAAGACCACTTTAAGAATTTTCAAGACATCCCGTCTCCTTGGAAGCAAAATCTTAAGAAATGAGGTGTAACTAAAGAATTTTTCACAGTGCTGTTCAGATCCGTAAAGATGCCTGCCATGTTGGTCCAAACACTGCCATTGAAACAAGACTCTCCAATAAAGAAATCCTTGTGATTTTAGCCATTATCATCCAGACTTTGCAGAAATATTACTGTGAACTAATGCTCTTCAAAAGAAAACAATATACTCATTTATATGCTGAGCATCAGAAACAAAGAACAGCTGCAGAGGTATTATTTGCACCAGCATGTGGATGCAGCATTCCCTTTTTTCATGTTCTTTTACCAGCGTCTGTGGTGCGGTGACGTTGATCCACCTGCAGAGTGATGCGATGTGTTTTCTTAAGCCTTTCCTTTAAAATGTGTAAAATTTCAGGATTATAGTTTTTCCCCTTGTAAATAGATTCACCCAGCTCTGTAATTGAATTTCATACCTACAATGGCCCTAATATGCCACTGCAGTAACCAGCTACTCCCATTTTGGTTCATGCTTTGTGCTCTGCCCATCGTTCTCTCCTCATTTCTCATTCTTTACCTCCCCATCCCCTCCCTGTCTCTCACTCCCAGGGTGTCCGTGTGCGACGAAGACAAGCTGACACATAATGAGTTCATTGGGGAGTCGCGGGTGGCCCTGCGCCGTGTGAAGCCTGACCAGACCAAACACTTTAACATCTGTCTGGAGCATCCACCTCCTGTGAGAAGAACGGGGGGGAGGGGAAAAAAAGAAAGACAGAACCTATAAAACTAGGAAAAAGGAAAATATAAGCGTATAAGGGAGATGAATGATACAGTAGGGGGTACAGCAGTATTTATTGAGGCATCCTGTCTGACTCATAGCTGTGAGTAAAGATGGGGGGGCACAGGGAAAGAAGGGGATGAGGTGATGACAGAGGGTAACACACACCGGTCAGCCACAACAATAAAACCATCTGTAATACTGTGTAGCAACCCTTCATGTGAGTCACAATGGCCTTGACCAGTTGGGTCTCGGACAGAGGACCTCTGGAGGCGTCCTGTGGTGTCTGGTGCCGGCGGTGCATCCTGTGTGCTGCAGGATGTGAATCATGATTGTTCTGGCGCTGGATCAGATGGGAGTCTGTGGGTTGGGCTGTCACTTTGGGCTTTTTGTTGTGTTACCCCAACTCATTCCTGGCCAGATTTGCAAAGTGACAGGATGTCCTATTTGGGAGAGCAGCTGCCTTCGGGGAGCACCATTGTCAGGTGTGGATGGTGTGCAAATTTCAAGTGAGTGATAGGTGTCAAAATAACTTCCATACGAATGCCAGGACCCAAGGTTTCCCAGCAGAAAACTGCACTGTACTGAGATAATAAACCATATCAGTTCATCAGTCAGTGGTTTTAATGTTGTGCCTGATCGATGTATCAATTCACTTGGATGAATATCACACATCTGGGTCTCTTCATATTTAAATTAAAAAAAACAAGCGGTGTGGCTGTGGCATCTTTAGATTTATAAATCAATAACTGCATTTATAGAAATAAACTGTATTGCCAGTTTGTGAAAAATCCAATAACTTATTAAGCATTAATTCCATCCATTTTCTAAAAAGGCCCATCTAGTTAAGGGTTGCAGAGCAGCTGGAGCCTATCCCAGCTGCCAGCGCATGGTGTGAAATGACCGAGCTCTATAAGGTATTGATTAGGAAGAAGGAAAAGAAAGATGCGCTAATGATTTAGAAAAATGACCTCAAAGTTTTCAAATGTTAATACTGAATGCTGATGGCAAATCTGCACCCATGTACGCATTTATGGAAAAAAAAGTTACATTTAAAAATGTTAGGCCCTAAACTCGTTCCACCCAGTTTTAAATCTGAGTGACTGGGTTGGATAAAGCGTGGCTCTCAGTGGCTGTTGAAATTCATCCAACAAGTGTGGGAGAAGGTGAAGGTCGGGGCTCGGTGCCAGCCAGGCAACGTATTCCACAACAAACTGGGCAGACCATCTATTTTAGAGCTCACTTTGTGCATAGGAACACAGAAAAAAGGCCTCTCCCAAACAGTTCCTACAAAGTAGATAACAACATCGTCTAAAGTATTATTGCACAGCATCATTCAGTATGATAGTATAACCAGCCTGCATGCAACTAGTAAAAACCTCAGCTTTAAGATGTGCTGAAGGTTCACATGGCCAGTGTCACCATGTTTCCTTTGGCTTCGTTTGACAGTGGCAGCATCACAATACTGATCCATACTGGCTGAAAATAAATCAATAAATCAGGTTGTGGCACAGCAGCTGCAAGTTCATCAATTATTTACATTTTCCGACTTGTCGTAATGATCTTATCTAGCAAACTTGAACGCTTTGTCTGCATACAGAACAGCATTAATGAGCTGCTGTGCTCGGAAAAACCATTGGAATTAAAACCACTGCGCTCGGGATTCATCCAGGACCATCAGAGCACTCGCTACATCGATCTGTTTTGTTGTTGTTGTTGTTGTTTTCAGATCATTTTCTCCAAATATTCTTTTGCTTTGGCACATCAGCTGTATTAGAGCAAATTTTCAGTTTTCCTGCTTAAATTGACAAATACTGTCAGACTGAACAGACATTAAAACTGTATCTTTTATTGTAATGAAATAAAAGACACAGCAGCAGTCAGCATAATAATAACTACAAGGTTTATCTACAGCTTACTGTATAACTTACATTTTACTTCAATAACAAAAGAAATCTTTAAAAACTCTGCCACTTAAGCATTTCTTAATGTATGACTAAGTTGGCAAATTTATTATTATTGTTATTATTATTATTCATTTGAATGTTACTCCGGAATTTGGTGATTTTGCTATGTGAAGTCTGAGATGATTTGTGCCTCCTTGGAATTACAAATACTTGATAAAGAAAGAAGTGGATTTGATTTCCACTCCCATGACCCACAAATAGCTTTTCGTGTAGGTTAAATGTCATCCGGGTCACATGTGGGGGAAAAAGAAAAAAAAGCTGCAAACACCGGGAGAATAAAAGGTGAGGAGAAAGAGCAGGAGGTGAGGGGGCGGAGAGTTGTCAATAGACAGCAAGAGCAAGCCAGAGAGATGAGAAACAAATGGATTAATAAATAAAAGCGGGGGGAGTGGGGTGCACAGGGATCGGGGGCAGAGGTGTTAAAAGGGGTTGCGAGGGCGCTGGGTTTTGTTCTTTCTGAGCTGGGGAAGGCTGCTGGTATTGGACTGGCCCTCTGAGGCCGGTGCCCACTCTGCGATCAAACGCTAAAGCCCCTCTGTCATCCCGCGAACAGACGCTGTGTCAGGAATGTAATTTTCAAAGTGGCTCCACTCTCCGCTCGATACAGCCGTCCCTTTCTCTTTGCTCCTCCAACCTGCCTGCTTTTCAGTCTTCTCCACCTCAATATTTACCTCTCCTCTTTTTTCTGCTCCGACTCCAGCTGCCTTCACCCACTGCGATGAGCACAGCCCTGAGAGGAATCTCCTGCTACCTGCGAGAGGTGAACACCCCGAGTCCTCTGTCTGTTCTGTTCAACATGACCCTCCTCCTGTCTGTCCCCTCAGTCCATTTTTCATCCTGTCTTAAAGAACAACACCCATTTTTTTGGTTTCCTCTTTCAAAACAGGGCTAAGTGACCTCGTGATACAATTGCATTTTTTGTATTAGTTTAAACTAGAAACAGGGTAGTGATAAAAACCCTCTATAAAGTTAGTCATCTATATTTATCTGAAGTTAGCTAGAGCAGAAGTACAACATGTGCTTACTACTTATTTACTTTTCTATCCAATTTATCAGTATAAAAAATATTATCTTTGAAAATAATTACACAACAAAGCAAACAAAGCTGTTGGAGTGGAAATAATTTAGCAGAGCTATGTTATTTCGCATCCAATCAAAATTTCATTTGTAAGCTGAAGAATGATTCTTTTTTATTTGTTCTTTTAAAAGCTGCATAAACTAAACTAACATGCACACACTGACTTTTACCCCTTAAGCCCCAAGCTGTTTTTTAAATGACCAGAAAAAAAAAGCATTATCCCTAAATTTAGTCAGTCAGTGACAGCTGCAACACCGAAAGGCCAAAATGAGCAGCTCCTGGCTAAATGGATTTGATTCACGTGGGGGAATTTTGAAATGCAGCATGCCTCCTTGTCCCCACCAGACAGAGGGGTGGGGGAGTGCAGGAAACACTGGCAATTCTTCCTAATCAAGTCTGTAAATTAGAGAGGAACACAACCGTGTAACAAGCCGTTAAATGTCGAGTTTACCGAATCCGTCCTGAAAATTCTCACTTAAACTCTTACAGCAGCAGAAATGAAGCGGAACAAATGCTTCCTCCGAGCGGCCTCTTCATCGGATCTGTTTGTGTGTTTGACAACCCTCAAAAAGTGAAAACAGTTACAACGCAGATATGAGACGCAGAATCCCAGCTGTGCGGGAAAAGAGCTGAGCTGTGACGCAATCGAGAGCAGCCAAACTTTGTTTCCAGTATTTCTTATCCTCACTTCACTGTCTGCAAATATCTCTCAATTATAGGTGTGTGGACATTTGGACAGTTGCACTGGTGTTAGTCAGGAAGAACAAGGTTTAGGGTAGTCTTCTGAGCAGACGTGAAAAAAGTGCTACAGGAATGACGTTTCTGTAAATGGAAGTCTACTGCAGCTCTGCCTGAAGGGCGCATGCATAACTAGTGCACTGTACAGTATTTCATGTGCATCATCACGAAAGATTACCACCGTCATCACCATGATGATACTCATGTTAACTATAACATTTCTTTAAAGAGCCAAGAAGACAGCTTGTCAACTAGAGATGTATACTACCAACGAAGTTCAACACAGTCAGGATTTATTTATATTTGACAAGACCCAAAACCCCAGGTGGAGATAACACGCATCACAAAGCTTTCTCTGTTAAGCTGGGTTCTCTGCTGCAGGCTGAAAGGGGGCATTTCAGAGGTCACATGACTGTTCTTGGGCACAAAATGATCCCTGTGAGTATCACCTACTCCAGAGATCTTATCAGTAAAATGCAACACTGTTGCAAATAAAACGAGAGATTAATGCTGCAGAGAAGTGATTAATCTGGGGTTACATCACGCTGGGTGGTAAAATAAACACTTTGATTATTTTATCGATGAAAGCGCTCTCAGTGCTGCTGTTGATTTCTGACATGACAGCTGCACATTACAGCTCTGAAACTTTAAACTGGATATTTGTAAATGTTAAACATAAGACATATTCAACCAATAGAGAATCAATATTGCACTTAAAACAGGCTGTAAATAGAAAAATCGGTAAAAACTGCCTGCTGATTGCTGAAAACTCGGAACCAGACCGGGTTATGTGTTCACAGCTACCACAGTGATTTAGCCAGGAAAAAGAGCCACCTAAACCTATTAACCTCGCTTCGTAGAACACCCCTGCGGTTTCCCGCCCAAGTAGGGTCTGTGCAACTTGCATTTATCCTCACATGCTCTTTACCTTTGCTGTCACTGTTGGGTTAGTTTAGATTCCAAAACCACTTGGTAAGAGTTTGAAAAGGACTTTGGTTTGGGTTAAAGTGGGTCTATTCACAACACTCACCCCAAACACTGAAAAACTACACTTAGGAATATCAAGTGTACTTAAATCAAATGATAAAGGAGTCCTAAATAAACGTCTGTGTGTGCTCCACTGGGTTTGCCACCTTTGCCCCTTCTTGCAAGTAAACTTAGGCCAATATCATGCACTGACTACACTCTGGCTAAAACGCATTGTTTAATTGCTTAACACACGATGATGTGCTAAAGTAGACGCCACAGGCTACTGGTAATACAGTCCTGCTTTAAAGTGGACTTTATGCTCATCACTGTGATGTAGCTTTCCTATTAAAGCAGGCACACCTAAAGAGCTCACTGACTTTCATCTAACACTTGAGCTCATCTAAAGAGCTTAGAGACAAACTTCAGGAGCGCTCTCAGTCCAACGGCAAAGACCCGTCCTGGACAAAGTGAAACATCAGCCTCTAAGTCAGTTTACTTGGTCGCTCCCGGCTTTTGTATTTTCTATGGACAACATCAAATAGTTACCAAAGCGTTTGACAAGAAGCGGAACAACAGAATAGATTCAAAGTGACAGATGAAAGAAAGAAAGCAAGCAACAACCGAGGGTGAAGAAGGGGAAGACGGCGCTCTCACGGGCCCGTGACTCACCCTCATGGCCAGCAGCAGCAGTACATGTACGGTATTTATAGGAAAGAAGCATTTGCTATTTTGGATTTGCATCGCTGTAGGTGCATGATTTTCAAAAGCTGTCTTTGTTGGTGCACTGTAGATCTACCATTACTGTATCTCCACTAAACGTCTCCTGTAATATCGCTCCATCTCTCATTAAGTCTTATCTTCAGGCAAGAGGTGGACACAGCAAAGGAGATCAATATGTCACACATACTGATCTCCTTCGAGATCCGGCCTCCCTTTTTTTAAATTGTTTCAACAGCTTCGCCCCTTCTTTTCATCACGCTGCCTTTCCTGTCTCCCATGTTTTGTGTCTCTCTCTGGGACTCATCTTTGCTGGCAACAACCAGTCTACCATCTGTCGTCAGCAATCAGGGGACTTAAAAAAACTTGTAATTAGTGAGGATAATTTGCACCGGGTACCTGGTAAGAAAACAGCTCGGACCTTCACAGATCGATAGAGAGCAGCTCATTAGGGAGGTGGAAATAAACATGCATCAAGTGTGGAGCCAGCTTCTCGCAGGGCGACAGACAAATGGGAAGGAAATAAATTTGTGGGCGGGTTTGAAAGATGTGAGAACAGGCGGACTAATTGAACAGCCTTGAATGTGGTGAGAAACACAAGCTGTCCATTAAGCGAGAAGGAGAACTAGCTTTACTATCCTCCACAACTGAGCCTGGTTTTGTGATCATACATCAGTCATGGATATCAAATCAATACATGAGTGTTCATTTGAATCATGTTTCAGTGAGTCTGCATTGTTAGCTTTGCGTTGAACCAAGGCTGGAAACAGCTTCAAGGTAGGAAAAATCACTAATGAACCGTTACAGTCCACCACTGCAGTCCTAACACTCCTCAGAGCTTTGTTTAGCTCTCCACTCACTCCTGAGGGAAAATCTGGCTCCTTTGCTTCCAAACACACCACTCTGTTCACCAGTTTGCCGCTGACTGTCTGTCTGTATGTCATTTAATGCTGCAGGGAGCATGCATCGGGCTTATCGGGGCTTTTTCATTGTAAACAGCTGCTTTCTGTGGCTAGAAATAATGGTGACGAAAACAAAAGGGAGAAAGAAACCAATAAAGTCGTGGGGCCACTAAAACAATCAATAAGTTAGTGAAAGGCTCAGCAGGGCCAGAGAGTCAGCTGCTAATTCTCTTACACTGCACATTTAAAATCACACATAATGCAAAAAACAGAACAAAACAAAAAAACCTCATTGATTATGGCAGGTTTGAAGGTCGTGGAACAAAACTGCTACCTCATTTTCATTATTGACCCTGAAGCTTAGGCCGAGTCACTAATGTGTGAACTACAAAGGCTGCTCGTTTGCCGTTTCTATGATTTTATTTGTTTCTGTCCGTCGTCTCTCTTTCAGTGGGAGACGGAGCAGCAGAGAAGTCTAGAGGAGAGAGGACGCTTGCTGCTCTGCCTCCAGTTCCTCCCGCCATCCACCGATGGCGACTTGAAGGGCGAGGCCAAGGAGAGAGCTCGTGGCGGGCTGTGTGTGGGCGTCAAGCGCTGCGCCCATCTGGCAGCCATGGACGTCAACGGTTTCTCCGACCCCTACGTTAAAACGTAAGCACGCCATCAAGTCATCGCCTGAATTTCATGATGGGCCAAAATACTTTAGACTAAACCTCCACGTCCTTGAACCAACCCTGACTGGGAGTACCCCAAATGCTATTCCTATTTCTCGATGGTCCAACCTACAGCAGCGGCAAAGCCTCGGCAGTTTGCTTAAGTAACCCCTTAGATTTTAAGAGATCTCCACACACAAGGAGAACAGCAAGGATGTGGAAACCAGAAACCAGAGAATGCCAGAAAAACCGAGCGCCTCGTAGTAACAATGGGAAAATAAACATCGGCATTGTGAAGTGGGCGCATACCAGCTTAGAGGCGAGTCACTAATAGGGCTGGGTACAGTATTCACTACTTTTCAGCGTACCATCCAAATTGGGCTTGATGCTCTATGACATCTATTTGAGAATCCTAGGTGACTTCCTTATTGAGTTATCGCTTAAGACTTTAATAAAACTTAATCTGTAACCGTGACGTTGAGATCACTGAGATTAGAACTCGTCGAACTCGAGGTTTTTAGTAGATGCACCTATGGTATCAAAATGAAGCGCCTATGTTGCCTCATTCTCAGGTTATTATATAAAACTCCAATATTTCTTTACCGATTTCTTGATTTCTTCAACCATTATACCAGTGAGGATGCAGAGGTTTAACTCGCTCTCAGACAGCAAACTCGGGAATATTTTTAATGCAAAATACAAAGGTGGTCATAGCAACACATCTAATCTGAGTGAAACACCTGGTCAAGCACAAAGGTTTTATTCTGTATGTAATAACAAAAGGCTTAAATATAGAAGCAGAAACATATTTTTTAAGAGAAAATTATATAATGAATTTGGCAATTTATTATTTCACCCTGAAAAAGTACACACATACACACAAAAACTGTACAGTACAAATTTCCAGGTATCTGTTCGAATATGAAAAGTTACCCAATCCTAGCGACTATCAGTGGGAGCAAAAGATCCACTCGTGACATGGTATCTGTTATGATATTTGAATATTACTCATGTTCACTAGCGACTTTCAGACAAACAAAACCTGAGGTATAAACCTTTGATGTTTACCTTATACTGTGATATTGGTACAGGAGGTGATAATCACCAAAACATTTACACCTCTAACCTATCATTTTAAGGATATAGTAAGTGTATTGATTTCCTTGGTCAATAAGATCCCAGCCGTAATATGAATTGCACTCGACTGGATTCAAATCTTGGCTGTCGCTTTAAATTTACCTGCAGGCTAATCACTTAACCTCAGATCACTGCCCTCATAGCAATTCATATTATAAATATAAACACACACACAGACACACACACAGCTGTACTTACTGCAGGTGGTTGTGATGTCATACGTTATCAGCTTTACTAAAATGAATTGTCGGCCTGTCTGTGATATTTAAGGACTTTATTTCTAATTATCAAGTCTTTAAAATTATTTTTAATAATGCATACATTTAATTAAAAAAATATACCGCATGTATAAACGTACCATTATTATCACACAGCAATGCTCACACACACATTCTGACACATGAACACGTGACACAGATCAGACTGATGGACTCACATGTCACAATCCTCATTTCGGGACAATCTCCGTCTCCCTCCTCTCAACACCTTAATACCCCAGTTTGGTCTTAACTGGCCCTTGGCTCATACTGACCCTATAAATCACCTTCTGTTGCCACTCACGAGTGATCGATGGCTCGAGTTAACCTCACATCAGGTAACGATGAGAGATGAGTGCAGCTTTTCACACAAATAGGGGCCTCTGGGAAATGTGCCACTCATTCATCACGATGACTATAAGACAACTATGAGACTGTATGGGTATTGACAGGCTTGAAACCGACTGAAAGGCAGTGACATGATCTAATGTTATGGGTGTGTTGGATCATGGAGGAGGTCCAGGATTAGAAAAAAAACAGATCTGGGTGCTATTGTTGTCAGAGAGGTCCTCTCATTACTCACTGATGAAGACTGCGTGTGTCACTGTGTGTGTGTTTGTGTCGGTGTCAGGGAGAGGGGGGTCTCTGTTTTGAATGATGCAAACTGACATAAAGTGGACAAATGAGCTTTAAAAATCGCCCCTCGTCTCATGTCAGTGTTTTCCTGAGTGCTGGTTCTGGCTTTGAGGCTGTTTCTGCAATAAGTAAAACACTCAACAGCCTCCCATCTCACACGCTCACACACACAGACGCGCACAAACACAGAAATGCCAGCACGCTCGCCTCGCCTCACCTCACGCACACACTAATCTCCCTTCTCTTTTCCCGTTATGCTTCAAACTCCGGTTTTCTCTCTCTCTCGCTTTACATGCACCAAACCTACGCATGCATCCCTCACACATCCACAGGAACACATCACGCATCTTGTTTCATTTTGGATGCGTGCTCACATCTTTGCCCTTTGGCGGGAGCATCTTCCCAGATGCTTTGTTGTGTCTGAGAGTGTGTGGGAACATACGCTCGAGCCTGAGCTGTGGGTGGTGGGTGGAAAGCAAATGTGAATAGAGATTTTTGCCACGCTGCTTCCAGCTGGCTTAAAAATATCCTGAGAATTTAATGACAGCTCGCAAAGGGAGGCTGTGAATTTACAATCTGTGCTGTGCTGGTGAAGGACATACTTATCAGTCCCCACAGTGGGTTTAACAAATAATACATGAAACCTTCAGGGGATCGATGGGGGACTTGGATTAGAGAAGACTGATATCACTGCCTGTTCAATATGAAGCTACAGCTACCAGCTGGCTAGATTAGTGCAAAAACTAATACAGGGAATCAGCTGATCTAATGCTTATTAGCGCTTCAATATAGTGTATTCATTTAGAATAAAGAATGAAGTAAGAGTAACACAGCAATCACTGAGTCTTTGCTCTTCCTCAACAGTTATAGAAAAATCATGATTTCCTCCTCTGACCTTTACAGCCGTGCCCGGTATTTGCAGTGACTGTTATTCTTTCTTCCAGTGCTTTGACATATGAACAGTAATGATTCGTATACACGATGGTAAAATATTCTTCTGTCACAGGTACCTGAAGCCAGACGTCCACAAGAAATCCAAGCACAAAACAGCGGTCATTAAAAAGACTCTCAACCCAGAGTTTAATGAGGTACGCATCATCCACTTCAGTAATGACTGAAAGCGAAGGCGCAGCTCATTTAGAAGCTTTAAATGTATCCTCCAACCAGTTAGCTGCATTAAAAGTTTTCTGAGACTTTTGTGTGCTCGAGATCTTCTGACTGTTCACTCTGTCTTTACTCAGGAGTTTTTCTATGAGATCTCCTTCTCAGAATTAGCAACCAAGACGCTGGAGGTCACCGTGTGGGACTATGATTTAGGAAAATCCAATGACTTCATAGGTAAGTTCATGCCACGAGTGAGGCTACAGGTTACTTTTAGATGTTTGGCCTAAGATTCTTGCATTTGATAACATTTACTTCCATTTTTAATGCTCTTTTAAGGTAAATAGTTTGAATTCTTCATTGGCATTTTTCTACATTTTTATTTTGCAAATGAAGATGTCCGTCCATCCATTCATGTTCTGCTGTTTTTCTGGGCAATAGCCTAAGCAGCAATGCCCAGACACTCTTCCCAGTTATGTCCACCAGTTCTATGGGGGACGGTGGGGCTAGCTGAGATGTGTAATGTCCTGGGTCTACCCCGGGACATCCTTTCTGTAGGACATACCCGAAACACCTCATCTAGGTGGCTTCCAGGAGGGATCCTGGTCATATCCCTGAACCACCTCAACTGCCTCCTTTTAATGTGGAGGAGCAGCAGCTCTACTCTGAGCCCCTCCCAAATAACCGAGATTCTCGCCCTGTCACTAAAGGAGAGTCCAGACACCTGAAGGAGGAAGCTAATTTCTGCCACTTGTATCTGCAATCTTATTCTTTCGGTCACTACACAAAGCCTGTGATCGCAGGTGAGGTTAGGAACGTGGATCGACCAGTTCACCAACAGCTTTGCTTTCACACTCAGCTCTCACTGACCCAGAGTGGGCACTCCACCTATTTCCAGCTGAGGACCTTGACCTCAGACTCTGTTGTGCTAAATCTCATTCCAGCTGCTTCACATTTAGCTACCCCAGTGCAAGCTGGTGATCAGTGAGGCCAGCAGAACAACATCATATGCAAAAGCAGAGATGAGATCCTGACATGAGCAAACCCAACGTCTTTTGTGCATAACAGTTATGAACAGAAACGGTGACAAACATGTCCTAGTTCAAGACTTCAGCGCCAAACCTTCTACTGAGGGTGCGAAAATGTTGCATAAAAATACAGTTTGTGGTATTTTTCTGAAGCAGATGGGCAGTCAGGTTGTGGGCATATGTTCCTCAAATTGGAAGAATGGCATTTGTTAGGGATTATTTTCATATGGAAATGGATACACACTTTCAATGCTCATGAGTCAAACTAACTACATCTCCCGACCTGAAATAATACGCACTCTAGGTGCTTCATCACACTGGAAAAACAAGATGGGGATTAGATCTAAAACTGGAGAGCCATTCACAATGGGCTGTTTGCCAGTGAATTTAAAGAGGGGAACTTGACTCAGCCGTGTTCATTTTTCCCCTTTTTTACTAAGAAACCAATCCGGCTTGAAGTCTTTCTGCTTTTTCGGTTTTTGTTAGTTATGCAAATGTCTTTTATTATGGGTGTATTTTGGACAAAGCTGTTTTTTCCAACCCATTACCTAAGCTTAAAAAAAAGAAAAGAAAAAGAAAGAAAAAACATTACTGACATTTTAATTTTTCAGCACGATTAATGGCCAATCTGAACACACTTCATTAGACAAAGTTAAAAAATACGTACAGGTCTAATTAGTACCTGATTAGAATAAAAAAAAACAAAAAAAAAAAACATTAAAAGCCTGGAACATGAGGTTTCATTGTTGATCCTCTTTGTTTTAGAGCTCTATTATAAATAAAATGGAACAAAACAATGCAACACATATTCAGAAGCTGTGTACTGGAGCTTGCTATACTCTTCTTGACTTCTCTGACTGTCTGCTCTGTCTCTGCCCTTGTAAGGGGGGGTATCCTTAGGGTGTCATTCACAGGGAGAGACTCTGCAGCACTGGATAGACTGTCTGAAGAACAAGGGCAAGAAAGTGGAGCGCTGGCACACACTGACCAACGAGCTGCCCGGATCCACGCTGCAGGAATGAACCCGAGCTTCCTCCCCTATAACTGATACCAGAGGGACCGCCTGAAGACCCGGGATGAAGGACGTCTCATCGCATGTTTTAAGGATTGTTCTGCATGACTGTGACGGATCCATATCCTCCTTTGTGTCATAATTCAAAACATCATGCCCAGATAGGTGGGATGGGGTGGGGGGAGGGTTGTCCACAATCACAGATCAATACTCTAATCTCGGATCTAAACAGCCCCAACACAAAGCTGAAACCATTTTCTTCACAGTACTGGCAACCATTCACGTCCTTTCAATGCTTTTCGGTCTAAATGCTCCTCGTGGACAGAGCCCACTCACGAAGAATAATTACGCCGGGACGTTTGATGAGGGGAAAATGTTTAATTATTCTCTCGCGCAGTCCCGCATGTCAGGTTTGCTTGCTCTTATTAAATTCAGGCAAGTCGATTTCATTAACCGCTGACATTAAAACTCCGCGGTTATGCCCATCTGTCTCAAAGCGCACATACCTCTCCGTGCAATAATGATTGCCTAATGCTTCCGAAGATATTTCCAAGTGGTCTTAATACTGTCGGATGTTTTTTTTCCTCCTCTGATCGTCACTGGATTGACAGCACGAGCTGATAAGAAAACTGGTTCTTCCACGTCGATGGTTTGTGTGTGACTTACTTGCATGTTCGGTGTTGATGGAGCAAACTTTAAAAAAAGAAAAAAAAAAGGTTGGAAATGTTCATCAACGTGTTGTTCCCTAGAAGAAACTGTATTTTATTTAACGGTAACAGCTCTTTAATGTTGTTCGCAGTTGTTTGACGTGTCAGCTCTGATATCGGTGTCGGTCGGTTTTGCTTCACGTTCCCTAATTTGTAAGGCCAACGTCAGTAACAGAGGAGTTTCACGGCAGCAGAGCGCTTCACGGTGAACCATGCATGGTTGTACTCTGACACAGTAAATAAAGTCACATGCCTTTGTTTCATATACAAATTGTAAATATGAACCGGTGTATAGAGCGCTGTGTTTTATGGTGACTCTCCGTGGCTGCTGCTTTACTGTCGACTGCTTTCAGCTGCAGGTTTTCTCTGTGTGGTGAACAGGCATGCTCACAATGCCATTGGTGTTAATATGTAAATATATGTGCGCTGTTTCACTTGTTTGGGATGTTTGTCTTTTGGAAAGCTTGCATGGTTGTTTTTATCTTTTTTTTGGTCCACAGTGGACTCCTTCAATCACACAGCCTGGTAGGAAGCCAGTAAAGCGAATACTGCCACCTGGTGTTCTTGAACTGTAAGTGCAGCCTCTTCTCTGACTATACAGAGAGCAGAAGTGATCCATCAAACGTGAAAGGAAACCAACACACACACACCCCAACTTTCTGCTCCAGTAAACAATAACTGCAGCAATTAAAACATAAATTGAATCTTTACAAAACGTAATAAATACAACTGCAATTAAAAAATATTGCTGGGATGCTTTGTAAAATAAACACAGAATTCAATTATTTGCAAAGCTCGTATTTTATTCACAGTAGATCATAGAAAACGTGTTTAAACTGAGGCATTTTACTACTTCAAGAAAAATATCAGTAATTTTGAATTCAGTGGCAGCAACATGTCTAAAGAAAGTTGGAATGAAGGCAGCTATGAAAGCTATAAAGAAGAAGCCATATGTGGGCAGGAGTCAGAAACACTGTTGTGGTGAGAGAGTGTCGATGCAGCGTGGAAAACTCTTCGGTGGTCAGACAAATCTAAATTTGAATTTCTTTTTGACAAATATGGACGCTACATCGTCCAGACTAAGACTAGAGGGATGATCTGACTTGCTTGCATCTCTGATGGTTTGTGCATTAGTGCCTGTGAAATTGGTAGCTTGCACTGGATATATGATCAGTATATGAGTATTTACAGGTTTTGAGCAGCATAAGTTCCAATCCAGATGACATGTTTGGCCTAGAAGATTTCAGCAAGGCGATGCTAAATAGCATACTGCATGTATTTCAGAAGCATGGCATCACAGCAGAAGAGTCAGGGAGCTGAAGAAGCCTGTCTGCAATCCAGACCTTTCAACAAGTCAAGCATTGGCTCATGGGCCCAGGACTGTTCAGCAGCTAGATCCACGTCAGACTACGATGGTAAATGGTAAATGGCCTGTATTTATATAGCGCTTTTTATGGTCCCTAAGGACCCCAAAGCGCTTTACATATCCAGTCATTCACCCATTCACACACACATTCACACACTGGTGATGGCAAGCTACGTTGTAGCCACAGCCACCCTGGGGCGCACTGACAGAGGCGAGGCTGCCGGACACTGGCGCCACCGGGCCCTCTGACCACCACCAGTAGGCAACGGGTGAAGTGTCTTGCCCAAGGACACAACGACCGAGACTGGGTGGGACAAAAGTCCAGCAGCTGGTCTCCACTGTTCCCAGATGTCTATGAACTGTTGTTAAAGAGGAGGGGATGCTAAACAGCGGTAAACAAGACCCTGTCCCAACTATTCTGAGACATGTTGCTGCCATAAAATTCAAAAATAACCTTTATTATTTCTTAATAATGGTACACTTTCTCTGTTTAAATATTTGACGTTTTCTATGTTCTATTGTGAAATATCTGCTGTAAAACGCATCTTTCTGGTTTTGATTCGTGCGATTTTTATTACGCTTTTTAAGAAATATTAGCACTTTGTCATCTAAAACTGTTATAAAAAATGAGAAAATTCAGCAATGAATCTACATTGTTGCTTCATTTTCAGTTCATTTCACTGTCAGCAGCTTTCAGTGAAAATCCTTACAAAAGCCAGGACCAGCAGCTCAGCACCGAACTGCACACAGACACACTTAACAGCTGGCTGGTGAGCAGAGTGGAGCTTTTAGCAGGAGACCTATTTTGGCCATTTAGGATTTAGGAGGAGGAGGAGATGTAGTAATGCTATTTACCATCTTTTAGCTGTAGAACTGATTGGCCACTAGCATGTATGAAATAAACTACTTTCTCTCTGTGATGACAGCAGTGATAGGATCTTCAGGCAGATGCTCTGTGTGATCAGTGGAAGACTCTGGGCTCTAAAACAAAAGAAAATCCAAGTTCTGTTGCTTGTATCATTCTTTTGGGCAGATTATTTTAAAATTTATGACTCCTTCAACAGATTCGAGTTCACCGACACCACTGTAAGGGAGACACTGCCACACTTATGCGTTCCCACCTCCGTGCATTACAGTCCCCTTAGTGCAGTGTGGTTTTTCCTGCTACCACTGGCCTCAAAAAGCTTCTGCCTGTCTCTGCATGTTCTTTACAAAATTAATGAAAGGCATCTTATCCTTTAAACTAATGAATTATTTCCAACCGTCTATCAGATCTGGGTGGATTTTTATTTTATTCACTTATCGGATGAAGAAAGATTAGAAATAAGATTTTGAAGAATTTCTTCTCATCCAGATCAAATTAGTTTACAGTACCATCATGACTTATTGAATGTTTCACTTGTTCCATCTGACAGGCAGGTGAGAGCCTAGCATTGAGATTTCTTTTTATACTGTGTGTACCCGAGTTTGTGTGGGCAGGGCGCCCTGAGTGTTGACGTGAGCTAGCTGACTGACTCAGCATTACGGGCGGTGAGACAGAAGTTCATTCCAGATAATAACTGGGAAAAAAGGCTTCAGAGAAACACGTGAAGCTGCCAGCAGCTGTGCAGTTTGTGATTACTGTGCATTTTCTCCTGTAGCCTGAGTGAGAAAGAAGCTCTTTGTGGAATGAGATAAGGCTGCCACGGTTTCATCGTAGTCACTGTTTGTTCCTGGATCTGCTCGCACGTCAACACCATCACTGCTCTGTGATTACAGGAAATAAAATGGCTTTATTTTGATGATTCTACTATTGCAAATACAGGTAACAAGTTACTTAAATAAATAAAGCAAATATAAAATGGAAAAAATTAAATTGCCTGGAAAAAAGTCTAATACACTTTAAATAATGTGATTTTAGATTTAAATGATTTTCATAAGTCAATTTCCTCTAACAGCAGGGACATGATCAGGAAGGATTTACACTAAACAGTGACTTACCAACTTCCATATTGTACTGAACAAGTCTTCCTCTGTTTTTTTTCCACTTCAAGTCACTTAACACTCACCCAAGAATCATTTAAGCATAAAAAAGGCACCCAACTCAAGAGATGAACCAGTGCTGCGCCTTCAAATAACAGACAACCTAGCAAAGAACCAATTTAAAATGATCTTTTACTAGCAGGTTATCGCAAATACACATTGTGTATTCTTGTCTCTTTAGTTGAGTCTATGAAAAATTTCAAACATAATACTGGTAACACAGATAACAGGCATAAAAATAGTACTTTTTGTATTCTCCAAGTGTTATTAGCTGAAAACCTAGAATGTCTCAGCATGGTGTGCAGCGTGTGCTTACAAAAATGTGAGGAAAATTGACAAGTGATCGACAAACAGCAGGTCTGAGACAGTGGCAACAGGTCTGATGGAGTGATGAAATCCTTGGTTCAAATCTTCATCAGTTTGTACAGAGGTGGTGAGGAGTGAGGTACAACAGTGACTGTCTACAGCAGGGGTCCCCAACTCCAGGCCTCGAGGGCCGGTGTCCTGCAGGTTTTAGATCTCACCCTGGGTCTACACACCTGAATCAAATGATTAGTTCATTACCAGGCCTCGGGAGAACTGCAAGACATGTTGAGGAGGTAATTTAGCCATTTAAATCAGCTGTGTTGGATCACGGACACATCTAAAAACTGCAGGACACCGGCCCTCGAGGCCTGGAGTTGGGGACCCCTGGTCTACAGTCACGTGTAAAACATGGTGGAGGCTCCGTCGTGGTTCAGCCAGTAGTGTTGGAGATCATGTCAAAATTTGTGGAATTATGAATTCAGAAAATTACCATCAGCTTTTGATCCAACATGTGGTAACATCTGGAAAACACTGGCTTGGCAGCAGCTTAATTTTTCAGCATGACAATGATCCCAAACACACTGCCTGAATAGAAAAAACAGTGGAGCACTATCAGTGATGGATTGGCCTCCCCAGAGCCCAGACATCAACATTATTGATGCAGTGAGAACAGGACAAAAGTCAGGCAACATCCAAAGAAGAGCTTTCAATGTCCTTCAGGAAGCCCTGGGCCCATTTTTCTAGCAAAATATACATTTAAATGGAGTGTGGCTCACGATTTTTCCACATTACCATATTCAGAAGTTAATGTAACACCATGTAAGTCTTAAAATAATCCAATTTTACCATCTATTCTCTACAAATGAAGAGAAATTTAAAGCCATCAGCACTCTGTTCTGGTGGCGTCAAGTTATTTCAAATAGTTTCTGTAAACAGGCATTTTCCAGCTGTAAGAAAAACATGAGCAAGTTTTTGCAGCTCAAAAAAAAGAAAAGAAAAAAAATCCAATCTCCTATTTTTGCTGAAGCTGCAAGAAAGAAAATTGGACTGCTGCTTTTGAGATCAAAACTGAGATTACTGTAAGGACAAAACAAAAAACAAAAGTGGAGGGGCATTTGAGGACAGTAAAGTTTTAAACATCTGTGAGGCGTCGGAAACGAAGCCTCTCCTGGTGATAAAGAGGTTTAATTAAAAGCAAATGATCAGCAGTTAGCAGAGGCTGCATAAATAACATCTAAATGAAGCAGCCACCAGGTGTAAAACACCACAGTGGCATTTAGCGAGTCGATAGAAAGAGGAATTAAACTCAATAAAAAAAAACTGTACAAAAATGTGAAAATAACAATTGGAAATGATGTTTGCATAAGGAAACTCCTTTAAAATTGAGCGTATTAGCCAAACCCAGATTGTGTCCTGTCTGTGGGGATTAGTGCCAGCAGAGCACACGTAATGCAATATGAGAGCTGCTGTGTGGTCCTCTGAAAGGGCTGTGTGGTTGTATCATAACACTAATGCATTTTATTAGGAAACTGCAAAGAAGCTGCTGAAAATAAAAGCGGGTAAGGATGAAGAACATCTCGGACGGTGCAGGCAAACTAAGATTTGTTCAAGAACATATATATTTTGTGGGTGATTTTCCAGCAAGGGAGGACAACACTCCTTATGTACTTTTCACAATGATGAGCAGTTTCCATTACAGAGCCATTATGGGTGCATTACTGCCATCTAGCTGGGGTTGTGATGAAAATTCAAAGGCTGCAGCTACAGCAGGGGGAATCTGGATGTGTGGCAGCAGTGCTGTACGGTAATAATGGGCCACACAAGGGCCCGAAGCTCCCAGTTTCTATTAAGTATTTGTGTGAATGTTATGAAAGTACTCAATGATAACCCAGTTCATGAGTGGAACTGCAGGGATTTAATCAATTCCAGCTCCTCATCTTCTGCTGCTTGCTCATGGAAAACTTTGGAGATGATTTTTGCTTTAAAGATGATAAAACTGTCCATGCAAAATATAAACAAAGGGCTTCAAATGGGAATCAGTACAAATGACGTTTCGAAGAAACTGCCTTTACACCAGGCTTTTTAGCAGTGTAAAGGCAAGACGTTAAATACAGTTTTTCATGCATGGGCCAATTTTGAGATTTTTGACCATTTTGCTTCCATAAAATGTTTTCTTTCATTCAGAATGCACAAAAAAAGACTAAAATAACAATTGAATGTGTTTATTTTACTGCTCTTTATCTGCTGGATATAAGTGGATATTTCAAACACTATCCAAAACATAACAGCTTGATGATTTGGGAAGTTTCTTGATGATATCTATTAGGCAGGCGTGCACTACAAAGCAAGCTCAGCATATCCAGGCTTTCTTTACATTAGCTGGCTCAGCAAAGCCTAAAAGCTCTGTCAGAGATAACGTGCGACATGACAGTGGTTATCAACCTTTCTCGTTCATTCAGGGCTTCCAGCTTCAGGCTCAGTGCACGCTCACATAAAAGGGCACTTTGAATCTCTTTCTGCACAAACGGCAGGAAAATGGACCAAACTGAGCGTCGCCTGCCTCAGTCAGAGAAACAGCTATAAAAGTAAAATGGCAAAAGGCAACAAAGTAAGAAAACTGTTGATGTTTCCCACTCGGGAAAAAGTAATGTGACACGGAGCTGCACATTAGTGCTCTTAAACTTTATAAGTGACGTATTTAAACATCAGTCTGCTCAGATCTGACTGTCCCGTGATGAAGTGTGGAAAAAGGCAGATTATTTGTACTGATTTAATGATCTTACTGATAGACATCCTACAAATGGACTGATTCATTTACTAATCTGTGTTCTACTCCTTTCAACTCCAGCAGTGAAAACGAGACTTGGCCGCGGGGTCACGATCAAGCATAAAAACATTTGTTTTCCGAATGCGTGCTGCGATTTCCTGTGACGGCGAGTCATATTTTACACTGCAGCATTAGTAACACATGGCTCAGCAGGTTGCATGTTGTATTCCTTAAGCGGGAAAAACCTTCTTTGGCCTTTTGTAACACAGCAAGTAAAAGTGTGTCGCTTCCAGCTGATTCTAAACTGAAACTGTGAACATTACCTGCTCTGGACCAGGCTGTGTGTGCAGCATTAGTTGCTATGGTGACATAGTCAGGTTCAAAGATACTCTCCTCCACATGATCACAAGTGATGCAGACTGAAACCAGGTTGTGCTACCCTCTGTTGCACTGCGGACGTGTTATCTGAACATATGTGACACATGTTGACGAAAATATACAATCAATAATTCATGCGTCTTATTGTGAAGGTCGGCGCCGCACAGCACTTTCTGACAAATTATTCACTGTTAATGAGCTGAATTAATTATTAGTTTAGCCTTCAGGGAAATAACAAATATCTAATCAAAGGAAACACACTGTAACTCTCTCGATCTCTCTCCAAGTGTAAATAATAAAATTAGATTCTGACTGAGTGTCACAGGTTCTTGCTGTAACACCTCGCCTTTTTTCCACCCCAACTGTGACGAAACAACATTCCTGCGGCGGAGCCGTCAACAGTTTCTCTAAAATAAGATCCACAGCAATCCGTCTCCGAGCGTTAATCCACACTCACAGTGGGTATTTTGCGGCCCCAGTTCTCTCTGCACATTAAGCGGGCACTAAGAGAACAGCGTCGCCGCAGGTCAGTAGATCTCATTATGCTGCTTCTGTGATGCAGACTGACAGGACGATCACGATGCATCCAGCCGCTGCCAAACTGACTCACGGCCACAGTGTTTGTGTGACCCAGCTGCATAATCCGTGACCCACTTACTGCATCTGGATGCGACTCTGTCTGGTACACTGATCCCCTTTTGAACTGTTACTGTACTGTAGACATACTGTTAAATTAGCTGAGTACACAGGAAAGTACCTTTAACTGTCAGAGAGATCACGCTGGTGGGTTTGAATTTGCTGTTGTCAAATGTTGTGAGAGCTGTTTTTGTTAACGTTGGGGTTTTTTCCCCCTTTTGGGGCACAGAAAGCCTATCTTTGAAAGTATGGCATAAACTTTTGCCATGTTTACTTTATGTGCAGAACATATTTTTTTTTATGTTTATTATCACAACACTTCACTGAAAGCTTGCCACATCATTTGTATGTAGATACTGTTGTGTCCTGCATTCACACCAAGGACAGAACAGGAAAACATATTATCAATGCAGGACATGCTGGCACCTTTACATATTATCCTGCACACTTTTGCAAGTCGAAAAATACATTTTCCCGTCAAGGGCAATAGCTGGAATATCGCTTGCATGGGTAAGAAAGCAGCAGGAGTGGGCTTATAATTTACAGAGATAAAAGAAGAAACTTGTTTTGAGACCAGAATGAAAGCAAATTTAAACAATGTTTCAAAATAATTACCCAAATTAGTGAACAACCTGAAAAAGTAGATTTTACAACAGTTTTTTTAAATACATTTTTGACAAGACTTAACTTTTAGAATCTACCTCGTTTAAGTGCATAATTACCCTCATTGTAAATAGGTTGTTATTAAATAAAAAACTAAAAACATAAAAAGAACATTTACATTTTTTTAAAATTGGCATAAAAGTTCAAATTCAAAAAGTAGAAAAATGCCAGAAGAGCGATTTTGTATTTTAAAATAACATTTTGAAACCACTTCTGCAACATCTGGGTTTATATGTTTGTATATAATTTACACAACAAATGTAGGTTTTAGTATTTTGTGCTTGGATTACTTTCAAATTAGTGGGTGGGCCACAAATCTTTGGAGATGTTACACCAATCAAAGTGTTAGGGTACTACATTCTGTACTACACCTGGATTTATTGGTTGATTATAAAGGAATACTGCTGTAGTATATCAATGAAAAACATCAACATTTTTTCTTAGGACTCTTTAAACAGTCAAATGCAACGCATAGCCACACAGATCGGCTAACCAGTGCTAATTTAACTGGTGCTAGAGTAAGTAACAGACTAACGGTGCGTTCACACCGAACGCGATAGACGCGAGCGAAAACGCCCCAAACGCCCCTAATTTGACGCGTGCACATTCGCACCTCAAGGCGTGTCCAAGAAAAATCCATCGCGCGTCAAAATTTTGATGCGCGTCAAAATTGCATGTTTTGACGCGCGTGAACCGGAAATGTGGGAGGAATGTGGGAGGAAGTTTTATTATGCTGTGCTTTTTCTCCGTCTGCGCGCCACTTTCGTGCGCCTTTTTCCCTCGCGGTGCAGGTGTGTATCTCCGAATGAGGGTCATAGTTATGAGTGTTTTTGTGCTGTTTTTTCTATTGGACGTGATGGTTATCAAAACCAAACATGATAAGTTTGGCAAGCACAGGAGACACACACGGAGGAGATTTGTCAATCAGGCTGCAGAATGCAATGCGCATTGTTGAAAGCTGTACGGCAATAACAAAAATCAGCGAAATGTGACGGGTGAACAGCGGGACCACTGTATACTGTTTTATTAATAAACAAATACTGTTTTATTAATAAACAAAATATATTCCTATATGACAACACGCATAAATTAACTGCCTACATTAATTCACTGACTGACACTCGAAGTTCTCCATGGTCCGCACCATATTGCCGCTAGTCTCCCACGGGGTGAGGAAGGGGTCCAGAAACCCCATGACTGCGAAGAACTTCCATCTCTTCCCCGATCCTGCTGCAGACCCACTCCTCTTCTCCTTCTCTGTCCTCTTCTCCTTATTATATGTGTCCCTGAGGCTCTTCCACTTTCTCCTGCAGATGTCCTCTGAATAAACACATTATCTTGTTAGCGGAAAGGTATGTGTACATCAGTGGGAAAATAGCGGGACAGTACGCGTCAGGTCAGAGCCACGTCACCAGCCTCCTGATTGGTTGTCGCGGCGCGAATTGACGCCGGAGTTCAGATTTTCCAACTCCAGCGGTAGAGGCGAAACAGGCGTATGCACAAAATGCAACACAAAAACTCACGCGCGTGGTTTTTTTTCGCGAGTCAAACGCGCCAGACGCGCTACACTGACGCGCGTTTCACGAGTTTTGGCGTTTTCGCAACGCAAATCTGCTTCCGAATTTTCGCCGGACGCGCAATCGCGTGTCATCGCGCTCTTTCCATTGACTTTACATGTAAACCTGACGCTCTGGCCGCCTCTATCGCGTTCGGTGTGAACGCACTGTAACAAGACAAAATAATCACTCACCAGAACTGAAGCACACATTTGTTCAGCGACCTGTAGCACACAGCAGGACACTGTGGCTGTCAGATAGCTCCATTAAAGATATTCCAAAAGGCACCAACAGTTCAAACATGGTGAAGAAGTCCGGATCAGTGACTGGAATTACCAGAGGTGAAGCCTGGGAGACTCTGATTGGTTTCAATCAAATTGGCCACGCCCCTTTAACTCAATTTCTGTCACATTGAAATTAACCAGCTACTGTTTTCATTAAATTCGTCGTTTTATCAGTAAAATCTCAGAAAACTGCAATAAGTTCCCATTCAGTTTGCTAGCGTGCAAGGTTCGCCTATTTTAAAAGCCCGTCGGGGAAAAAGCAGCAAAATGCTACTTTTGAGAATCTGGAACAAGGTGACGTGTAGTATTTTAAGCGATGCTCGCAGTAGAGGTCGTTTTTAGTGCAGACTCAGAAAACTGCAGCTAAAGGAATGGACTGCAGTCAAATCTGCGCCGTCATTTATTTATATTTATGTATCCCCCAACTTTTTCTCTAACGCAGCTCATGTTCCAGATTAGAAGTAAGATGGGAAAATAAATGCAGGGAATTTTGGTTTAAACTGATGACATCACCACTGGTTTCAGGTAAATGTTTTGTGCTAATTTATTTACCAGTTGTTACCATGCTAGCATCTGCTACATTTCTAACCAGTATACATGTACTCAACAGCACTGAGAGCTTTGGGGGTGTTTTTCTGACTTTCCTTAGCAAATGACTTTATGCAATTATGAAATGTCAGTTAAAATATTACAGTACTGTGCAAAAGTCTTGAGCCACCATCTTTAAACAAATTTTGCTTTCAAGGAGCCAGGCTTCATGTTATGGTTCTCCGGGCTTTCTGAAGATTTCAAAGATTTCTTTAGACATTGGCTGCCTTGTTGCTCATTTTCAGTCAAGTCCTTGTACCTGACTATTTTCAGAGGAATGTTTTTCTTAGTTGTTAAAACACTTAATGCTGACCTATTAATCAGTCAGGCATAATAAAGGAGGCTTACTGAAGGGATGAACCAGTGTTGTGTCTACACATAACAGACAACTTAGAAAAGAACCCGTTTTAAAAAGCTTGTTACAAAAACACATCGTTTGTTCCAACTTCTTTTGCTGAATCTATGAAAAATGCCAAGGTTAACACAGTTTCACAGACATAAAATTCCACTTTTGCCCCAACAAGGTGATTCCCAAAGAGCTGTTGGCTGAAAACCTGGCAAATGTCAGCAGTGTGTACAGTGTGTCCTTAAAAAACTTGAGGAAAGTGAACAAGTGGAGAACAAAAGAAGTAGCAGCAGCTGTACAAAACTGTCTACAGCAGATGAACAGTATCTAAAGGTCATCTCCTTGAGGGTAAAATCGTAATCCTAATCCTCTTGTATGTTGCATATAGGTCCTGTATCAAGAGCAAATACTTGATACAGGACCTGAGAGATGCATCTTGCCCTTTAGTTGATCCATCTACTGTTTAATGAAGCTTCATCAGATCTCAGTGGAAGAGTGGCTGTCAATAAGCCATTCTTAAGGAAGGGAAACAGGGAGAAAAGGCTGAAGTACACCCAAGTGCACAAGAACTGCACTGGAAATCCCCGACAACTAGTCAGTTTTGCTTGGAAGAGGTCAGGAAAGAGGTACAACATGACGTGTCTACAGTCCTCCATAAAACATGGTGGAGGTTCTGCCTTGGTTTGGAGCTACATTTCAGCCAGTATTGTTGGAGAGCTTGCCTTGTATTTTGTATAATAAGATTGGCAAAAGCTTCATTTTTAAGCATAACAATGATCATAAACACACTGCCAAAGTAAAAGCATACCTGGATAGGAGAGCCTGGACTTCAACAGAACAAAAGACAGCCAACATCCAAAGAAGAGCTTTGAATGTCCTTCAAGAAGCCTAGAGAACTATTCCTGAAGATGACTTAAAGAAATGATAACAAAGCTTTTCTAAGAGAGTTCAGACTGTGTTGAAGAATAATTACCAAATATTCACTTTCAAGCTTGTTAGAATCGTACACTATTTGTTTTGTCTTACATACTGTATTTCCATTTATGTTTGCATGTTTCTATGAATTGCTACGCCTAGTTCCCATTTTTCTAGCAACATATAAATAAATTAAAGGTGTCTCAAGACTTTTGAACTGCACTTTGCCCTAAAATTGGACTGCATTACAGAAGAGGAGCTATAAAGCACGTCCTTCTTTTGGATGCTCATATTAAATATGGCCAAAGTTGCACATAATGAGATCAGCGAATGTGTAAGCAATCCTTGCGAGCCCAAAGCTCAGACTTCAGGCTCCTCTAGACTCGATTTAGTCCGACAAGTCATTACCACCCTCTCACACAGAGAGCAGATATCCTCAATATATTCATCTCAGGCGCACAACCCTGTCTCTGAGCACAGCAGCACCATCCAGCTGCCTCTGTTTGCACGGGGCAGTCCATCAGAAGAAACTTGACGTGAAGGAAGGGTGGCCCTTAAAGTGAGAGCAGCTGAAAGCAGAGCAGTGCCTGAACTCTGAGTCATGCAAAGCTAATCCAGCAGAAGAACCAAAAATCTGGAGCTAAAAATGAGCAGCATACTGCTAGTAGATACAGACATTTAAACACAGTTCTCTGTCTTAATATTTCAAGAGGCTGGCCCAGTTGCTGTTCTTGTTCATGAATGATTTTTGAAGAAGAAATAGTGAGCATCCACTAGTAACCACTTCTTAAAGAGTGTTAAAAACAAAACCTCAGGAGGAAATAATGAGGGATATTTTTGCTTTGATTTCATTGAAGTCATCTGAGGCTCATGTTCTCTCTACTGGCGGTCATGCAGTGCAGTGTTTCCTTCTGGCTCGAGGCCTCTCCCTTCAGCATTTTGCTCTTCCTGCTGTCTTTGCACTCTGCTGCCTGACAACAGCAGGCGCTCTCCATCCCAGCAGCTTACACGCCATCACGGCACTGAGGACTATACCAACACTTCCCCCCCACTAATGCAAAAACACAGTCTCTCCTTAAAGGCTTAGCTCTCCTTTCACTCACTTTTGACGCCCCCTTTACTCTGCACAGCCACCGACGCTGTTTATCCCTCCAAAGCAACACTGAAAACAGGTCACATGCATTGTGTCTTTATTATAAATGTGCTGCAGAAGTATAATATTCCAAGTGTCAGCTTATCTTTGCAATTTGAAACTTCCATCATCATACATTACAAAAAAATAAATAAATAAACAAACAGAACATGCCAATAACCACAAAGATCATAGAAGCTTGGTGGGAATACAGTGACTGTCTGGAGGGTATCCAACAGCTTCAGCGCCTACATCAGATCTTAACTACTTAAAGGTAACTCATATCCACTGGAGGATTAGCACAATATCTGCAGAGTACATCAACTGTAGATTACAATCAGTAAATTTACATTATTAACAAAGGGGGGGAGGGGGTGTGTATATATATGCCGCAGTTATCTCTACAGAAAACTGTCTGCAGGGCCAGAACTCGTGATGAGACCCTTGAAGTCGCGGCATTGGAAAATCTGGGACACGACAAAATAAAGTTTTTAATCACTTCATCGATTAAATCACAGTGAAAACCACAGGTAGATAAAGATTAGAGGTTAGCGAAGGATACACAGGAGATACTAGAATAATGATAACAAACCCGGCTTTTAAAATGATGTTCTTCACACTAAAATGCTACCACACTGCTACTTCAGAGCCCACGCCCATGTCTGATCTAGTGTTTCACAAACACCTACAATGAAAAGGTGCTGACTCATCCAGGTGGGAATCAATGACTGAGGGGTTTTTTGTTTTTTTTTTTTCTTCTTTTTTTAAGGATAATATAAGAACAATCTGTCTGCTTTCAAAGCTCGGGCTACCTGAGGCTACAGCCGCATCTTTGACTAAACAATCACAAGCTATTTAATTTGTTAACCAAATAGTGATGCCCGCACTGCCTTACAGCTGCCGCTCCGCTGCGGCACAGCACTTCCAGAGTTTCAAAATCAATCCCTTACAAAGATTATCAAAAGACAGATGGTGCGGCATCACTGACTTCCCTGTAAAGTCTGTGTGTTTTGTTTAAGCTTTAATCGCTACAGCGTGACTTTGTTTTTTCCTCCTTTCTCCAGCTCACAGTGGTTGCAGGTGTCGAGCAGATACACAGTATAGTTGCACAGAGCGAAAGTACATCTCATTGCTTCCCTCCACAGCAACTCTGGTGAGAAGTGAGGTCTTTGCAAAGCAAGAAACTTTTTTTTTTATCCCCCTGCTCTAAATTCTTTTATTTGGCACATATTTCCTCCTCGCTGTGTCGACTGTGCCTCCGTAATCCCCTTTTCCGTTTTAGCACCCATGGCTTGGTAAGCCCCCCTTTCATCCTCCTTTAGCCGGCCCGTACGCTCAAACACAAGATATCATGAAGTCATTTTGAGCCACGGAGGAAGAGACAGTCTGAAACAAGGGGACATAACTGGGATTCAAAGGGTTTCCTCTCTGCTGCGCGTATGAGTTCATGTGCGCAACACAAAATCCCGGAGCCTCTCCGTGCATTTGAGGGGGATTTAACCAGAGAGGTCATTTTTTTGTTGGGAAGTTGAGAGGCGATCCCTCCGCTGCTCTCTAGTCCACCAGTTTGGAGGCTTGTGATGAGATCTCTTCAAGAGTTCGAGTGTCTCTGTGTTGGAAATCATTCCAAACGTGTTGGCCGGAATACGAAGGAACTGATTAAAGTCTGTCTGTTCCCTTCTCTCCAATCTAACATCCCATGGACACCTCCCCTCACACCCTCCCCAGATTTAGAGTAGCAGCATTTGCATATTTTATTCTCTTCCATTAGCAAAAAAGAAAAAAGGAAAAGAAAACAGGGGGGCAGGAGGGGGATTTATATTGATTACAGAAATATAAGTAAGCGCTGTATATCGCAGGGAGGTGGGGGGCAAGGGGGTGTGGGGCACATTTGTCACACATCCAGGTAATGACTAGGCAGGTAAAGATGGTGGTGCAGGTGCGGGGCCAGACGGTCTGTTGCCTTATCCGGTTTCATCCTGGGATGAAACTCAGGGTTTCACATTTACTAAAAAAAGAAAAGGAAGCGTATTAGTCAGAGCTTTATATTCTGCAACTTCATATGGATGTATAAACTTTCACAGACCACAGAGGACAGTTACATAATGAGAGAAGAAGAAAAAACAAGGATTGCCAAATCCCAGCGCTCTTCAACTTAAGTTGAAGTTGAGTCTACAGTTGTTCTTCCAGTCATTGAGCTAATTAGCACATCTCTTGGCTTAATGAGACCCAACAGGCTGCAACTGGGCACGCTCAGAAATAAAGCAGAAATAAGTGTAATCTGAAGTGAAAAGGCATGATTGAGAATGACTAAACTGCACGTGTCTAAATGTAGAAGAACAGCAAAACAAAAAATAAGACAGAGGCTAGTCCCTTTCTTTGCAAGTCACTGAAATAATCACTGATCTGTTATCAGAATCCTTTTTATTTGCAAACGTACAATAAAAAGCACATTTGTCCAGCTCTCGAGCAGGTCAGCGGCTCACGAGCTGGGCATACAGTGGTCATACATGTGGTACAGAATCAACAAGGCTTCACATTTTGTACAAGCAGAGAGGGCAAGGCGTGAAAACAAGACAGTGGACTACACACGTCACTCTACAGATACACACACGGCAAAACCGAGGCATGCGGTCAGTTACAGCTGTAGGCCACCCGTGCAAACATGGAGGAACACGTCAGAAAATGTAGATCTGCGTCTGCTTCGGGAGGGCTTAATATGTTCTGATCTCTGTGCAGCGGCGACATGGTTTCTAAAGGCTAAAGTGCTGCAGTGTATAAAGCCACGTGCAGGCGTTGGGGCTAGCGCTCTACTGTGCAAACACAGATAGTAATAATATCAGTGATTAAGGTCAGACTGTGCCAACAGAGCTGAATATATTATGCTACTATGATGGGATACATGGTGACAACAGGAGGTTGTGGAAGCTGCGACACATCCTTCAGTAATTCACGAGACGGGAGGAGAGTTCGCAGGAAAGAAGCGGCTCAGCAACACAGGAGGTTAAAAAGGAGAGGTTAGGGGGGGTTTAAAGGTCAGATTTGGGACACTCACTGGCCAGGTTGACAATGCAGGCGATGATAATGACCGTCCCTCCTACTAGTGAGACCACGGAGAGCATCTTGGCCACGCGTCCCAGACGCACGGCGCCGTCCAGATTTCCCTGCTCCAGACTGTTCTTGGACTGAGGGAGAAGATCAAAGCGTCTGTTAGCATCAGCGTGATTAAAAAAGATAAACTCCAAAAACCAAACACACACACACAAATCCTGCTCTCACCATGATGGAGTAGACAAATCCAACAATGTTGATGGGCCAGACTGGGCAGAAGCAGGCCAGCACAGAGAGGAGGAGGTAGTCTTTGACCTTGGAGCGGTCCAACGGTGGGTTGGTGGCGATGCTGGAGTGGCGAGAAAGCGACGGCCTGGGCGAGAAGGCGGTGTAGCCGATGGAGCTCGCCCTGCTCCCCTTCCTGGTCTTGCCGTGATGAGGGTAAGAGATAGAGTGCTGTCTTCTGGGAGGAGAGGAGACAACTGAAGAGGTGCTGTTCTCCTCGGACACTGAGTGGATCCCGTTACCTGCGTGTGAAGGATGAAGAGGACGAAGAGGTAAAACGTGATTGCTTGCACGCCTCCCGTGCTCTCCCGGGAGTTCATCCACGCGCAGGAATTTGACTTTCCCCCAGCGAGCTGACTAAGCAGCTGCCCGACCCTGCCTCTCTCCCCACCCGCTGCCTCGCTATGAGGTCAAACTCAAGTCACTCACCGTTCTTCAGCTTCTCGTTGATGACTATGACGAGCTCTCCTTTGGATTTGCTGCGGGCGGGCCTGGTGCCAGCCGGGCTGCTGCTGCTGCTGTGGATGAGCTCTTCGCCTCTGACTGGCGGGCACAGCTCAGAGACGGGGGCCTGGCTCGACAGGGAGCCGTCCTGGTCAAGAAGCGATGGTTGTTCTTCCACAGGCCAAAGGCCGGGGGCGGGCATCATGTTCACAGCCATGCTGACAGAAAGAGAAGCCCGTGTTCGTGGTCCGGTCCTGCACGTGTGCCGTCTGTAGTTACACCTGGGGGCAAGAAAGTGGTTTTAAACACATTCATAAACAAAAGCTGTTCCTTCCCATCTGCTTCGGGATTGTGCAAAAATCACTGCAGTGGAGAAGAGGGCAGACAGATGGGGCAAGAGTATTTTCTTCTATTTAAACTATTTATTTTATCAAATATTTATACCAATTTTTGCCATTTGAGGACAGCAAAATAATAGCAAGTCTATAGATGTTCAGTTCTTGGTCACAGTCTCAACTCAACAGAAAGCAGCTATAGGAAAGTAGGGCATAGTATTAAATGAGCCAAGAATGACCTAATAGTGATTAAACGGTGCCTTTATGGTTGGGTTTTTTCCCCCTACAATTTATTTAGCAAAACTACATGTTTAAATCAGTTTACAGATGCTGGAGAGCAGCGCTGCCTCCCTGAAATCAAATATTTATATGGCTGGCAGGGGACTTCTAACTAGCAGTTTTCATACAGCCCATAAACACATCCCGTTTCAGCAGATTTTAGAGAGGATGTGGGCTCAATATCACCCATAAGCCTCTTTATAATCCCCTTTTGAACGTCAGATGACATCTCACGTTTGATCACTGCTCACAGCTGCTGAAGGATGGATGAGCAAAACACGGTGAACTGTAAATAATGCCTCCAAGACTCGCTTTCTCAGGTAACAAAAAGCAGGTCAACAAAAAGGAGGAGCGGAAAAAAACAGGTATGGCAGATGGAGACAGCTTTCCTGCCTCGGTCTCCGTGCAGGTGTGTACATAGCTTTATTTCACCGTGTGTACACAACCGCTCACCGACATATGGTGGCCGGTTTTGCCGGGCGCAGAACAAAAGCTAGAGGACACAGCGGTAAAAAGGTTGAGGACAAAGGGGGGAGAAAACTCGGATAGAGGCCAACAGGGAGGGAGGGAGGCTGCTCGTTAATTAGCCTGCCGCTGATGGGTTGGATTCAGTGGATGTGCGCTGCTAAACTGCACCGATAAGCAGGAAAAACACATGCACTGGATTCACAGGAAATGACTGGAATACACAAACAGCATTTGTGTATCTCACTCATCCATCAATCCATCCAAGGGAAAACTGAAATCAAACTGACCTTTGTTTCCTTCCCTTTCTTTTTTAATCCAGCGCTTGCCTCGTCGTCATCACATCGCTGGATTGTGCATCGTGGTAACCTCACTCCCAGGTGGGAAAAACACAACAAAAACAGTCAGACGTGACCAAACATCTCCTCCAGAGCGCAGAGGGTTTCTAGACGTGCTCCGTTTAAAAGCCCGATCATATGATTTATGTCCAGTGAAAGCTGAGGCAGGGAAAAAACAGAAAGCGGTGGGGCTGGTGTAGCCTTGCGCCAGCGCAGTGAGCTGGGATGGATGGAGTCTCCTCGATATCAGGGTGGTTCAGAGAGGAGGGGTGGGTGTGTGTGCGTGTAATGAAAAGTGAAATCAACCAGAGTACGTGCTGTGCGAGGAAGAGAAAAGGTGTGTGTGAGAGATGTGATGTAGGGGGCGGTGGTTTATAGCATCCACCTACCGCCGGTGTTAAACTGTGACCTGCTGTCTGTGCGATGCTAATTAGCCTAATTATGTGTTCACACAGAGAAACCGTCGATAAGGCGGTGGAGCGTCACATCACACAGTTCAGGGTAGGAGACACTGGAGCTCAGGCGAAGGTGACCATAAGTTATTTACCGACGTCAAATAAATACACAAGCATCCAATAATGTGATATGGGAGGTTTATTAAAAAGGACACGCCACCAGCTGGGCACAGCAGACACTACATAAACACAATGACACAAAGCATTTAAAAAAAAAAAAAAAAAAAGGAAAAAAAAAAAAGGTGGCTTCAGATAAAAAATAAAGTATGTACACGATTTATATTTAAAAACGAGAAAAAAAAAAAATCATTTCCCCATGGCACTCACGATGTTCGCCTGCAAAAGGAAGAAAAGAACAATGAATACAAAACAAGAGAAGCAGAATATCAATCATATGCTCAGTTATGGAAGGATTATAATTATTTTGGTTAATATTAGGAGCAGAAAACTTGTTTTTGTAACCAAAACTGATTTTTATTTAATGTTTAACACATTAATAAACTCTAATGAAGTTGGCATTGCCAGATGTG